>NC_053403.1:11453645-11538645 GCF_016859285.1 Xiphias gladius | reverse complement strand
ATATTATGCTAGTACAACTGCAAAAAATACAAACAAGATCATAAGCAGAATTGTTTTTTTTTTCAGCCAAAGTATTGCTAGTCTTGCTTTTTTTTGTTTTAAAATATTACATAATGTAAATAAAACACCCTGAAAGGGTGTGTTTGTGAGTACGTCTACATAGGACTGCATACGCATGTGTCACAAATGAATCTGAAACACAAACACAGTCATGATCAATGCCTGTACATGTTGATAGACTCCCCAGGCGACTCACTAACAGGAGCTAACCTTCTGAGCTAGAGAGAATAACTTTCCCCGGCTCCACTCCAAAACACTGTTGCCCCATTTAAGTTCCATCACTGACAAGCTGAGATTCTCCACTGCAAACTGCCTCTTCTCCCTCTTTATTATATATCTCCTTGTTTCCATTTTAGACCTAAGTCATTTTATCCCAAAATGTGACTTTCCATACTGCTGTAGACAGATACACTTGTCAGTATGATTTTGCTGCACTATTTTTCAAAATAGTATACTTGAGCAAGAAAAATTTACACCTTGTCAGACTGTGTGAGTCACTTTAGTGGCACAGCCTTTAACATGATGAACTACTAGAGATTAGGTAGTCTATTTGATTCTCACTTTTTGTTTTTTTGTAAAGGAGAAATGAAAAGCAAGGGGAGAGAACGTCAAACCCCCTATCAAAGACACAATGAAGAGGACAACATATGTATAATTTTTAGGACATATAACTAAAGACAAACAAGATGAATAAGACAGAGACAGAAAAGTGGAGTGGACCAATGAGGAACTTACTTTACAGGCCTGATTTCTGGGATCCAGCCAGTGAGGGTATGGATAAAGGTGAACTCACCCATCTCCCCACAGACCTCTGACACTACACTGAAAAACAAATATGAGAAAATTATTAAAACAACTGCAACAGTAACTAAAAAAAACAAAAAACAAATGCAACAAACTAGACACTCCATTCAAACCACAAACCATAGCGGCACTGGCACCACCGTGTAGAGCTTTTTAGGTCATAGTTTCAATATGGTACATCTAATACACAATATGCTTGACATTCAAGAGGTTTAACTCTTTTTTCTACTTTCTGTGTATCTGAACGTCAATGATACGGGCTCAGCTTATGTTTTGAATGTTGCATTATGTGGGGAATCTTATACAGCTCTGTAACTGATTTTGAGGAGTATGACTGCGTATCCTTCACACCCAATTTTCAATTGAAACAGATGACTGCAGAGACTCTAATTGGTCCTCTTGGGATCCTATAGCCAACCTGTCCACTCCACAGTCATGACACCTGAGGAAGTGAAATCAATATAACTTGATCATAAATATCACAGTCCCTAACCACTACAAAAAAGCTACTTAGCAGCAAAGTGAAGGAGCGCTCAAATTCAGCTTTTTTAATAAAAAAAAACAGATTCTCTAAAGAGCCCAGCAGACACCTGGGCAAAGTTTGGTCCTAGTTCAGTACAAAGAACTTTCACTATGCCTTGTAAATGATTCACAAGGAGAGAAGCTTCTTTGTTTCCTGTCCTGGATAAAACATTCATATCTCAACCTTCTGTGGACACTGGAACAGCCACCTTTACACACGCAATATTGCCCCGTCACAGACACACACTGCCTGTCTGTCACCAATTCGACTCAGCCCAAGGCAGAGATTAGGTCAGATGAAGGTTTTGCCAAGTCAGCAAAAGGCACTCATGTGTGTTTGTGTGTGTGTGTGTTTGTGTGTGTCCTTTAATTTGTTCAGCTTAATTCGATTCCACAAATTTAGGCATTGTGTGCATGTATGTCAACTAGAAATTGACTTCCTGAACCCTGATTTTCCCTTAAAATGGCCACAAATATACCATTACATGAAAGGGAAAAATTCTAGATGTACTGATCATCATTTTACAAAACGTTCAGCATGAAACATCTGGTATCCTTAGAAACATTGAGATTTTGACTATATATTAAAAAGCTCTGTGGGTTTAATGTCCTTGATCAGGCAATGTAAAAAAAAAAAAAAAAATCTTAAAAATCAGTTAAAAGTTTCAAAGGCCTACTTCCATTTTGTTCATGCAGATGTGATGACATTGCATACTACTGGCAAATTACTTTGTTAAAACAAGGAATTTCAGAGTGGACAAAAGTACAATCCTGCTATCTTACTTAAGCAGAGTTGGTTTACAGGGTTAGTACAAAAGGTTAGTGTGCATAACGTGTGACGCACTTTTACAGTGGTGTTAATAGAGCCAGGCTGCATAGTGGGTTTGCTGAATCTGCTCTTAAGCCCTCTTACTTTAAGACTATAACAACTGTTTCCCAACTCCTTCGGGAAATGCTGAGATGCTTACACAGTTTCCGTTTGGAATGTACAGTAACTCACTTTGTATTGGCCACTTTAATGAGAGCCTTAGCCAATAGCATTGGCCACAGCTCTGATTGACAGGTGGAGGCAGGGAGGAGAAGGTTATTTTTTTCATCAAACGGCATGCAGTCATCTACTGTTATCTTCCTCCAACAGCCCTGAAAGCAAGGAATGAGGACACAGTGAGTGATGATGTGATATAATCATTAGTGCAGCACAAATAGTAGTTCGAAGAAATTACATTTTCTCTTTAAATCAGTTTGAAATTTTATTCAGACCACAGCAATTGTAAAAAACCTTTAAAGTTTGACATTTTGAGAAATACCTTTATTCTCTTTCTTACCACAAGTTCAATGGGAATATCAATACCACTCTCATGTCTGTATGGTACATATGAAGCTACAACCAGAAGCCGGCTAACTTAGCATCAAGACTGGAAAGAGGGGGAAAAAGCTAGCCTGGCTCTGTCCAAAAGTCACAAAATCCAGTCCACCTACCAGCACTCCTAAAGCTCACTTATTAACACATTATGTCTCATTTGTTTAATTCCGTAGTCCAACCAACATGTAAAAACGATAGATCACTGTTTTACGGGTAGTTATGTGCCAGACTATTTCTTGGTTGGGACTAGTCCTTGAATCTAACTCTCAGCAAGGAAGAAAATACAGGAAGCATTTTTCCCTAAATTTGGAACTTTTTCTTTAAGGTAAAGTAACTTCATTATTGTAGTTACATTGGATTTGTATCACTTTCTTTGGAAAACACTATATCTTAGTCACAGTGAATTACTGTAAGATGAAGCCAAGTGTATCTGATTGCCACATTATAACCATTTATGTAAAACAAAATAAAGGCAACCTCTATTGTTTTTAATCTTCCTTTGAGTGCCACATGTGGATAATTGTATTTCCAAATATAAATGTCCATGATTACACACAGAAACAAGACAAGATGTGATCTCAGAATACACAAAAAATTAATTCATCTTGAAAAGAGGCAACATATTTGTAACACCCTGAAATTGATGCACTTAGCTTTTTGCTATATACATACATAGACTGATATTTGAGCTGCTGTACATTCACACTTGCAAATTTGAGCCTCTCAGGACAGAGTGAAGCATTGAGTTAAGGCAGAGCTCTGGAGTAGCACTGGCAACAGCTGATCAGCTATCCACTGTTTCATTCATGCTCTATCATCCAACCATCGTCGTCACCCACCAGCTGACTTACAACATCCAATCACATTCATACAAGTGTATTAGTGGCCTTTATAATCTTAGAATTCTCACTTTATTCTGCTGATACCTTCATACCAACAATGCTTGCCGTGGCAAATCCCTCCACCACCTCAAACTCCTCCTTATGTGCTAAGCTTTTGGGACTGTTGACTACTAGGAGCTAATGTCAACAAGCTTCTCTGAATCTGTACTACAATGGGTTTTGAAATTTGTTCTCCCAACAGAGTTTTCATCGCTGCTCAGATTCCTTGCGAGTTCCCTAAAAAAATAGAGCCTATTCTGCCAATTTTAACTATATAACCATTTGCAATGAACAGTGACTTCCTTGAGTTAAATGTTTCAGACTAAAATAGTAGTTTCATGTTAGAGGGAGCTTGTCTGAACTCTCATCTCCTTTCCCAAACAGTCAAATGTGGTGGGGAGACAACTGCATTCAAAAGGTAATAAGAGGGGCTAATATGATTGACCATGACTGATACTAGCCATTAACACATCTACTGCTAATGTAACATAAGAGATTTCTGGTCCCATTTCAAATTTTTCCACGTGTGAAGCTGATCATCACAATAAGTACCAAAAGTATAATTTTTTTTTTTAAAACAAATGCGTAAATCAATGCATTAATCATAACCACAAAATCTCTTATCCGTGGGTTTCATATTCATATTCCATATTTCTCCTACCATTAGCTACCTAATGTTTGCATCTTTGCATCTTGTGTGGTGTCAGAGCTTGTTACATGCTGTCTGTGGTTTGGTCTGTCTACTGGCCGTCTAGGGGAGTTTCACACTGCTCCCAAGGAAAAGCAGCACATGCAGATGATAATCTGATTGACTGTTCACAGCTGTGCCTCTCCCTTATCTATGAGAGCAGTGTGCACAAGCAGTGCAATCTTATATACAGTGCGGGCTGGCGCACTCCCTTTCTTGCCACTTCTTTGACTTTCTTGTTAAACCATCGCCCGAGGAGGAGCTTGCTGTGTTTGCAGATGGGGTAAAATAGTGTGCGAAAGGGCAACTTCGAGGAATTAGGGAGAAAAGGAAGAAAGGAGAGTCAGATTGAGTTGTAGGATGATAAAAAAGGGCTGACAAAATGAGAATGGGATAGATATTCACAGCAGCGTGAAGGAGAAAACAGATAAAAAAATTGGTGTAGAACAATAAAGGATGAGACAAGCCTGGGAGAAATGGAGTAGCCTCTGAGCAAAAACAGGCGAGGAAACGGGAACGGGGGTTGGGGGCTGGGTGCTTAATGCCATCTCAACAACCATCTGTTAGTGTGCTCCGGTTGGCACGGGAACTGCTGCCTACAACCGTGTCATGCTTGTTTGTCAAGGCAAGAGTCACAGTGTTACAGAACACCATCACTCTTAGCTGTGTCTTTTTCACTCACTCGCTGACCCAGATTGTTGTGCAGGACGAAGTTCCCTTTCTGAAACACAATCATGTAGTGTCCACAACGCAGAGATCTGTGGCAAACAACACACATACTGAAACTCACCGGTCAGTAATTTCAAGCTGTATCTCAATGCAATGATCATCCAATGTAAAATCCTTACACTTAGTAATTGATATGAATGACAGTGCAGTGCATTGAGCCCTCGCGGGATTATGCCTGCTCTCATAAGGCTTACGAGGCATCAATATCCAACTTGAGCCTTGCTCTCAGAGAAGCAGCTGACTCCTGTTCCGCCTTATCTATTCATCGGGCAATGTATGAAGCCCAGCCACTTCTGGCACAGCAGTGAGACTGATTGATTTGAGCTCTGAGTGGATAAGGCTTTGTCATTCCGTCCCTCCTCCTTCCCTCAGTCCACCCCCATTCCCCTTTCATATGCTGCATCCTATGGGGTCTGCTGGACAATACAGAGCAATTTTATGTCATCCATTGCCTCAAGCATGCCTCCAGAAAAAGTGTGATTAACAAAGAGCCATTGTGACACAATGACTTCATCTGTAAGGATGTCAGAATTTTTTAGCTTTTGTTCCATGTTTCGCATTATCATACAGTGTAAAGATCAGACCAAAAAGCCATAATGTTGTAAATAATAGTCAACAAAGTCCTAAATAGACTTAGATGGCTACGTGTGAATGGGTGTTTGCATGTATGTGTCTGTGTCCATCTTACCATCCAGTAGAGCCGGACCAAGTATTTTCCATAGTTGTTGTAGAGCGGCACATGACTTTTCACCACCTTACACAGCGAGTAGATGTGCTCCCAAGGTTTCCAACCCTCTTGTTCTGCAGATGTGCTGCCATACACCGTCCAAACAATATAGATCTCACCAATGATCCACCTCATCAGCTTGATTGAAGATGGAGAAGGGAAAGCAAAGTAATCACGGGTCTAATAACTACCAACCGATCTCTAAAATTTTTGGCTGAAACATCAATTATCAGATCTATCATTCACTAAATCAATAGGGCTTTGCATTACCCAAGTGTAATTAATTTCTGTCGGTCATACATCGCCCTGTCTGACATCTGATTAAACTATCAAAGTGCTGATCGATACTAGTCAGTATGATCTTTATTAGAGAAGTAGAAAAACTGTTGAGAACTAACCTCACTGCAAATCAGATGATCATTGGGGGAGATTAGGTCAAACGTCATTTGATTTTCAACAACGATGGGACCCTGAAAGAAAACACATCATTGTTTTAATCGTGGGCACATATTGATACATTAACCTGATACCTGACAAACTTTGTGAATTTAGGTTATTGTAGAGTTTGATGTAGCATCTGTACTTATCAGAATCATCCATCGTAATAACACAGTGGCAAACCAAACTTTAGAATATTTCTCTCACACATTACCTGTTTAAAATGGACATGAATATGTGACCTATTTAATGTTTCCCTACTCACCCCAAGGCCTAAACTGGTCTAACCTCGCCATGATACTCCCTGACTGTGTCTGTGATGAATATTTGACTACCAAGTTAATAGACTCTACGATGTTACTAATTAAATATGGATTAATGGGTCAAATGATGGTGAGAGATCAGCTGTGGGTCAAGAGAGGTTGTGTTTTCTCCCATCATTACAGCAACTCTAAGTGAAAACCAAACTTTAAAGAATTTTAGCCAATAACAACATTTTTTGAAAATACAGGATGGTATGAAAACTGATTTAGAGGGAATATCACAGAGGAACTATTGCCTGCATCTGCACATCTGATTGCGTTTGTGATTAGCCTGTGTTCCTCTTTCAACATCTTGAGTGAAAAGGCAGCGTTTGACTTGGCAAGGACCTATTCAAAAAGCAGGAAGCTTTCAGTCATTGCTAAATACTGCTCTGAGAGAGGGGTAACAGAAAATTGGAGAGATGCAATTAAAACTTCACTGGGGGTGACTAGAGAGCAGATTTCCTTAACTACATTTCACACTATGTGGCAAAGAAATGCACTTTGTTAATGTATGTAATAGCTCCAACAATGCAGCCATTATTTAGCCTGTCAATCTTTCTGATTAGGAGATTAATCCTTTAGTCAATGCAAGCCCATGGATCCTTTAGTCCACAAAATGGTAAATAAAGACAAACAACCACAAAAGTCCAGAGGAAGCAAATATTGTCTTAAAACTGTTTGGTTTTTTTTGCCTGAAAAATGATCCAAATTCCCACATGTATTCAATTTACAGTGAGAAAAATATAAGAACTTGAGAAACTGAAACCAGAAAATGTGTAATTTTATATGATAAATTACTTAAACCATTAATGAATAATAAAAGTACAATGAGTGTCAGTTGACATGAAATCATTTTATCCCTTATATGTGAATACCTGCAGGAGGCATATGCTGGACCCTCTTTATTTCTGTTATCCTTGACATGTATTTGAACTGCAGCATAATGTACACTGTAATAGTCCAAGTATAAACCAATTGTGTCAACTTACAGTGCCATGGATCAGCATTGTAAAATTAGAACAAGCAGACATTTGGGATGAACTGTTCCATTAGAAAACATATCATTTTATAGAAGCATAAAAGTTACCTTGTTGAGAATAAACTCTGTAGGGCGTTTCCAGGAGTGCACTTTCAAAGATGGAGGCAGGGAAATTTTTCCCTCAGGATCTTCAAAAAATGGCTGCAGACACAAGCAAACAAAGTGAATGTGAAATACAGAAGCACAGTGAACATAGAAACAACACAGTGTTAAAATTAATATCAGTTGTAAAGTGTGTTTGAAGGAAACTATGCATTGTATTGTACTGCAATACGGTGCACAGAATATGTTGCTGATGGCAAATTAATAAAGTATCTATTCAAATTTCCAATGTTTTCTACTTCGGATTTACAGCATTGGGACTCTTGCTTGTCTTTCCATCTTCAGCTCCTTTACTTGAGTCCCATTTCTCCTTGTTGACTTCTGCATCGTTCCACTCAGGCCAAAGAGGGAATCTGCATTTCCACACACCTCCTAGGCTCTCAGAGGAAGTGGCAGCTAGGGACGCTGCTCTGAAATGATGACAGAGAGCAATTCATTTCATTTGTTCTTGGCTTCGCTTTTGTCGATATTTAGCATCAAAATCAGCCAGCTCAGAAGCAGGGATTAAGTCTAGGGTAAACCCACCAAATCTCTTGTTTACCCTCTCATAGTGGAACTGATAGTAGCTCATATTGCTGGCTGTTATCGACATCATAATCACAGACTGGGGATTGACACATATACTATATGTGACCATGTACATCTGAAGTTGTTGTTAGGCCTCTGAGTTAGACCAATAGATCGATAGATAGATAATGTGTACGTTTTCAGTACATAACACAACCAACCACAGTTCAAGTATAATGCTCTGCCTCTGGTACAGTTAGCAAGCTTCCAGAGCGTTACTTTATTTTGATGGTACGTAACACTAAGCTAACGCTAATGCTAACTGCAGCTGTCCTTAATTAGCGCTAATTGCCAACATTAACCCAAACTCACTCTGTCTGACGGTCGGATAAAGAGACTTTGCTGGAGGAGGACTCCCTTTTCCTTGGCCCTGCCTTGGACATTGCACTTGCTGTGATAAATCTGAAAGCCAAGTTACCAAGAAACGAACAAGTCAAGTAGCTTCCCGGAAGTAGGTTTGTTTGGAGATGCCTCTGCTCGTGAAAGTTTACGCGTTGCCAAGCAGCGGAGCTTTAACGCGGTCGGGGGTCTGGGGCTGTTGCATCACTTGTTACTATAGCGAGGGGGTGGGCAGATTTTCCTTTACAATATATCCATTTACAGAAAGATACTTTAGAGCTACAGAACGCAAATACCATAAATTAATCCACCTGGGCCCTATTGCTCTACATTTAAACAAACAGCACGTGGACAAAATATTAGAAACACTTTTCAATAGAATTGCCATCCAACACAACACCAGATACAACATGGAGCATCAATACTTTTTCTGGGACCAACTTCATGAAATAATCACAACAATGCCATAGTGTTGAATTGCACTGTATTGTCTCAAGGCTGTCACCATGTGATGTTACATGTGACTCATGGAATGGTAGGACTGCAGCACCACTAACGCAGAAACATAAGAACTCGCTCCGAGATGAAGGGCGAGGCCAACAAAAACGCTGTCAAGGTTTAAACTCTCTGTGAAATGCAAGTTAAAATGCGTTAATGAAGTGATGTGTATTGCATTGTTGGCGCTGACTGAGAGTGGCTCTGCCGCTTGCACACAACACGACGGGCACGCCTCCACTGCATTCCTGCTCTGGTAACAATTAGGTGAGTGGAAGAGCACAAGCTGTAGTGTTGAGAGCATCATGTCTGATGACTATCACACACTGGGTCTTGAGTGGAGTCACATGGTCCTCTCTGTCTCACACACAGTAGGAGTTGTACTTTTCACACGTAAAGCTTTATCCATAGTCCTTTCCTATCCTTTCTTTGAGGGACACTTAGCACTATAGGCATACTGTTTTCTTAGACATTTTTTACACATGCACACATTGTGTAACTTTTTTTTTTTTTTTTGAACAGAAACATCTGTACCACTGGTGACTCTCACGTTATACAGTGCTAGATTATGTAGAATCTAGACTGTTGAAGTTGTGGAAGTGAATCTCAGAGTTTTATGTGACACTTGTTATGACCATTCACCATTAATCCATGCTTTTCATTGGGTTAACTAATATTTAGGGCTGTTTAAAAATTGCTGCTGTAGCATGGCAATACCAACTTGCTGATATTTTAAAACCTAAGTCCCAAGAACCTGCAATCACCTGCACCAGGCATCAGTGTTTGTACAGTATGCTAATAGGAAATGTGTTAATATGAGAATAATCCCAGTTAAAGTGGCTTGTTCCAAGATGTCTGCGTGCCAGTGAAAACTAATGAATTTTATACTCTGAAACATCTGCTTGGGAAAATGAGCCATAAAATCCAAACACGGAAACTAAATATTTATACTGTATTTGAGCCAAATATTGTGCTTTATGTATACTGCGTGGTGCCAACCTCATTTATTAATTCACACAGCTTGTTTATGAGAAGGTTATATGACTGAATGAATTGTGTTTGATTTGGAGCATGCTGCCCAACATCAGCATTGTTTTGTTGTTACACACAGTATAGAAATACATTAGATTAACACATTTAATCAGTTCGATAAATACATGTGATCAGACTGCTAGCACACAATACAACTCTGTTAAAATGTTTATTCTGTTTTGGTCTTGTAGATTTAAGTATTTTCACATGTAAACTTAATCTCATCTCCATGTTAAAAAAAATACTTAATATTTCATCTGGACACTTAAAACAGATTACCATCCCTATGTACAAGAGAGTGTAGTCCTCTGTATGATTCTGTTTTTATCTCACCAGCTGTATAATGCTTGACCCAACACATTTTAAAAAATACATACTGTAAATCAGATCTACATTTTCATACTGGTGGAAAGACAATCAAAAAAAAGATGTCACGTATATTACAACTATTAGTTTTTTTTCCTGAAATACTGTATAGTCTGTCATTGTCCTTGTAAAAGGTTTGAGTGAGCAATGGAAAGTATGACCCACAATCCTATTAAAATATAAAAAAAATGCATTATGGCACATTATTTCAGAGAAAATATGGCATAAAGACAACAATTCACGACAGCAATATGAGATATGGTAACACTTTGATAATGCTTAACTGAGATGCTTATATGAGCTCAACACACAAACATGAGTATGCTGTAAGAGGAATGTTTAAGTGGCAGTAAAGTCCATGTTAACTAAAGAAAAACCCCAGACTGAAAGAATAAAGTGTCTTGTTTCACAGACAAAGGTTGAACGACAAGGATACTGAGAGACAATAGACCAAAGTTACAGAAATTAAGAGGCTACAGGTTGTTTTGTATCTTGAGTTTCTCAGTGTTCTGCTTAGTTTTCACCTTCTCTCAGGTGTGGTACAGTCCAGGGCTTCCGAAGGCTGTCAGGGCAACAGGAGTAGTAGCAGGGTTCAAGTGTGGAGGGGTGGGTGGGGTTCATAGCTGGTGGTGGAATACACAGTCACAAACACACTAATAAAGATCCAGTTGTTTGGAGTTGTGGGACAAAAACGGAAACAGCATCGTAGAGGCAATGACAACATTTGCGACAACATCGAGATAAAATTGGGCTTCTGTTCTGGCCTAACAATAGCTACAGTGAGAAACTTGAATGTGCAGGTAAAATGGGCAGCAGTGCAAGGAGGAGAAGTTCCTGGAGCTTTGAAGACCCAAAAATTCATATTCCTCTGAGAGGCTGCAGAGGAGGGCTGAGAGCCACAGCCCGGGCGCAGGCATTGGACCCTGGCAAAAGGCAGGCGGATGGCTAATGTGAATGGATTGAGTGTTAGCAGCAGCCTGACTTGCTCTCAGCAGCCACAGTCTCCTGGTCCAGTTTGATCCGGTCTCCGTTGGTCTCCTCGTATGGCAAACCTTTGTCGTTGGCTAAGATATTCTCTACCAGGAAACGTGCTGCCTCGTCCACGTTGATGTTGTCCTATGAAAAGGCCAAAACTGTATGTCAGAGAGGTGGTAAAATACTTATTTCACAAAAATATTGTACATTTACACCCTAGTGACAGAGCAGACACTAGTCCTTGCCCCTGCTTCTGCTTGCATGTCTATGCTTGTAGCAAACCACATTAAATTCAAGGCATCACAGGCCTTTATAGACACTGCAGTGCTTCTTTTCAGAATTGCATTGGAAGTCCACTAAACCCCTTTATATGAACTAGCCTGTTAATTCAACAGCTGGGAGACAGAGACGATTTCCAGAGAGCCAATCTGAGGCCGGCAGAGACGAGGCAAAAAAAAAAAAATACCATTTGCTTTTGTCCTTCACACTGTGGCCAAAAACTGTCTTTCTGTGGGCTGAAGTTGTAATGAAAATGGATGGCCTCTCTCTGGGATCTACGGTAACAAAGATGTTTACAAAGAGGCCTGGGCATCTTGGGTAAAGGCAAACAGACGGTTAGTGTATATTTTGTCGTCTGTGTCACTTTTCAACCTTCATGATTTTTCAAAACATAGATTGTGCGAACCAATCAGATCCAGACTATCGTCTTAATTAGAGAGAGTAAGTTGTTGACTACATCAAAGCAAAGGCTGATTAGGATCAGAAAAAATAAGCCCCTCAATATTTGACGGAGTGAACTGCCTCAGCCGCCTCACACTACAAAACTTTGATGAAAACACTGTGGTCTCATCCTGATTGTGTAGCATTTAAATGTATGACTTTAGGGAGGCTATGTGTTTTGTCACTTCAAACAGAAAGAAACTCTGCTTCTCCTTGACAGAATTCCAGTCACAGGTTGCAGTGGGATGAATGTAACACTAGTGTGACAGGACACACGAAACTACAAAAACACTTCTTCGCACTCACAGGAAGGGAATGGCAAGAGGGGCTTTGCACACATCACACACACTCGCACACTTCACATGACAGAGCACATTACACAGCTGCAGGTCCTAAGGTTATTTGGAATGAGTTAATAAAGTCGACTCCGGCTGCCAAAACCCATCAAAGCATTCTTCAACTTGGAGGTATAAAAAGGTGGACATGGTTTGAGATGTAGGTGTCTGTTTGTAAGCATCTATAAAAGTTTCCTAGAAGGGCTGTGATGGCCAAAGGTGGTGAGGAAAACACAGGTGGGGGCTTTCTCTGGAATCTCCTAGTGGGAAAGATGGAACATTTGACTTTCTGCGATTCAACTGCTCATCAGGAACAACTGCAACTTTCAAGGGAAGTAATTTATCACTGAACATGAGCTGGCACATGCAGCCCTTTTTTTTTTTGTGTTGTCCAACACATTACCTCCCACAGTTAACAGCGAAGACTCTGATAGGAATATGATAGCATAGAGAGTTTGTATTTCACCAACCAAAGCAAGCTTTACAACATAGACTATCAACTGTGGAAGGTAAGTAGACTTGAACAGGTTTGAGGTATTGTACCGTTATTTTATTACTTCACTCCACTAAATTTCAGAGGGAAATACTTTACTTCTTACTCCAATACATTTGTTCCACTGCTATAGTTACTACTTTCAGACATAGATTTTACCTACAAAACGTGATCATTTTATAAAAATACGATTTATTTTGATAGATTAAACTAACCAACCGGTTAGAATTTGCTCCACCTTGACCAACTACAACATGAAAGCACAGTTTACGTGTTAATGCATCTATAATAATGATCCCATCATATAATAGTATTACATTGACTGGGTCCATTCTGGATAAAGAGGACTTTCCGACACTTTAACTACATTTACTGCATTAACTGCATATTTTACTTTAGCAAATGGATGCTGAATGCTTCTTCCGACCCTGTGGGCTAAATGGTCTCATATTTTTTTACCCAGTACACGTGTGAACTTATCTCTAAACTGAACCTTTGTAGAAGTGAGAGGCGGCCAAAATAAGTTCACTTCATCAAACTCTACTCACAAAAACAGAAGTACAAGAGCACAGTGTAAACACACAAGCACTGTAACAACAAACTTGTGACACCATGACCAAAGTTGAGGAGAAACACTACAGAACATTATCTTTCAGAGCCCTAACCCTCTAACCCTAACAGCTCTAGACTGCAGCATTCATCAATGTCATGCGATATCATATCACACAAGCTGTCCAACAGATCTTTTCACTGGTTGGTTAGATAAATGTCCACAGATGTTGCACATGAGTGGCAATGACAGCAGGATAAAAAACAAAAAGGTTTAAGAAATATTGTCTTCTAGACTCAACAGTTATTCTTATATCATTATCTGCAAACTGCCATCGTTAAAAATGAATTTTGGATGAGAAGTGCTAATTAGAACAACTGTTGAATGAGTGGCCAAGTGTTAAACAAACCGATTACTACATGTAACTATTTCACAATCACCATAGTGTGATTACACCATTCAGAGAGGGCCTGGCTTTCCCCACAGGATAACTTTTGAAGATTTCCTGTCTTCCATCAGAAGCAAAGAAGCCACTCAGTAAAATGGCAAAAATATCCTCACCATAAAAAGGTCCAGGGGCTCCTTTTATTTGGACTCAACTATGTGCACTTTAAAGCTCTTAACACATCTGACTTACCACAGACACAAGTCACGTACATGTGGAAAATAGGATTTGAACCCAATACTAGTCATGTTAAGACCATGACTTAAGAAACTTTAAAGGGAACAGCTATCTCACATGATGCAAGATATTTCAGTCAGCATAAATATTAGCCCTAACTTTGGTAATTTCACGCTGCTGAACCCTGGTTTCAACTGTAGAATAGACAGGAATAAAACATAAAGAGACATCAGAGAGAGAATACTTAAAAAAGAAGCCTGTTAAACAGATATTAAGAGGATTATATGTAAAAATCGCATGGGTCTGTTTCATGCATATGTGCAACTGATAGACTCACTGTCAAAAGTGTTGATCTCTCACCTTAGCTGATGTTTCAAACCAACCCAGAAAGCCAGTCTCTTTGCAGAAATTGTCCATTAGGGCCGTGTTGTTGGAGCTCTCTTTCTTCTGGTCACATTTATTGGCGAGCAGCACTGAGGGAATGGGGTTGCCATTAGCCAGCTTCACCTTGCTGTCCAGGTCATGCTTCCACTTAGACACAGCTTCAAATGTGGAGCCCCTTGTCACATCGAACACCACGAATGCCCCCACGGCCTCTTTGTAGTACACCCGCGTCATGTTCCCAAATCGTTCCTGACCTGGGGGATGGGAAGAGAATTGGAATGTGGAATATTTGCATTTTCACAAAGCACTTCAAAGCTAGATGAGTAAAAGGGCTTTGGGTTTTTGAATGATTATTTAAAAAAAAAAAAAAAAAAGTGGATGCGATGAATCCTTCAGAGCAGATGTGATTAAACATCTGAACCAAAACACCAAAACAGCCTCTCACAGACGAAACCAATTGTCTAGCCCTGAGCTTGGTTGCAGTAAACGGTGAGACATTCAGTATTTCATTCTCATTCCCTCCTCCATATGTGGCCAAAAAAATGATGAGGACAGAGATGGTTCCTATTTGACCTACTTTCCCTAATTTGCCATGGGCCTAATCCACACAGAGAATGGCAGAAGTAATCTGCCATAATAATAAGAACATTCTCTGTAGTCCTTCTCCGAGAAAATCTGAGATGATGTTTCACAAAGGCAAAGCAAGGGGAATAAACAGCGGGACATGGGGTGTCGTTATCGATCTGAGAAGGCCTCTTCTTAAACACAACTGGACCACGTTAAGGTTTTGTTTTATACTTTTCTCAAATCTACTGGTTATAGTTATATCATATCAACTATTCTAAAGGTTGATCAGCCAGTGTAAAGAAACCCATTCCCATGTCTCTGCTAAAAAAAATGATGCACTAAATTAACAGACTATTTGCAATATTTATTTTGAAACTGATTGCTGTATTTTTCTTTTTTATTCTGTATTTGAAGTGCATTTGACTTTTTTTAGGGGCCATCATGGAAAATGACTCCAAGTAGATCTAGGGTTTAATAACTATAGTTGTAACTAATTCTTTAATTATTTTCACATCTAAAATCAAAAAAGGAAACAGAATCTTGAAGTGAGAAAATAACTCCAGGAACAGCACTCTAGCATGTCTTTAAGTCTGCCCACATCACTTCATCTTAGCTGTGCACTGAAGCGTACAGAACAGTGCCTCAGCAGGGGGAAGTGAATCTACGATCGGCAGTTCAACTGGCGTAAGTTACCACTTGTAACACTTGGCCGGCATCACGCTTTGAAGCACACCTCTCTGATCAAAAGATCCTTTCTGCCTCTAGATCTTATGGAGCAGCATGGAGCTGGGTTTGTCCTCCTCTTCGTTTTCCCATCCCTACGTCTCCCTCTCCTTTTATGCAGCTGCAGCAACAGTGACTTATGGAGCTTCCAACTTCCACCACTTACATATAATTTTCAGCTTTTAGTTTTCCTCACAGGAAAAACACAGCCTGAATGTTAAGGATAAGGCTGGAAAAATTCAATATTTACTTATTGTCAAAAAAATATCATACAAAGACCAAAACTAACACTTGTCTTAGTTTGTCTCTAAACACTTTCCAACCTCCCCAGGCTGTATATTGCTCTCGGATCCAAGCCCAGTCATTCTCATTGAAGACGTAAATCTTTAAAAGACAGATCATGAATATATACTTTAAGTTTGAAACAAGACTGAACAATTTACCACTGCAGAGCACTGTAGTTTTTGGCAAATGCTACTCAAACAGCAGAAAATAGTGTTTTTGTTGGGGACTATTTTTAGCTGCGTATTTGTTGTGCTATTGAGTATTTACAGCAGTAGGGTAATGTTTATGGGATTGACTCAAAATAAATGCACAGTGCCAGTGTAATGAAGAAAAATGAGACACTTTTGTGTTGTTAATACCTATGGGACACCAGTGGAGCACAGATGATGAGCACAGATGAATCAGCTATATCAAGCTTTGGCTAAACAGACCACACTTGTTATAGGGTCAGTTCATAGTTTTTTGTTTCGTTTTTTCGTGGAATTTATCTGAAATAAGAAAATACAGAAGTATCGCTATATTTTTAATAGCTTTTAATAACTACTGAGGTGCACAGATTAGTTGGTTACCTTAAAATGCAACCAAAAATGGTTGCAAAACTTGGTCAAAAAGTAGTAGTATATGGCTGGACGGCTTATGGTCAATGTGCGAAATGGAGGACGTAGTTGAAAACTGCCACCGCTGTAAACAGCTACTTTCAATGGAAAGTAGCTAAAGCCTGCTCTAAAAGTCGCTAAATGTGTCGATTGATTACGTAATTTGCCAATTTGCATATTCATGACGTAATTGCGTCATATTTGCATTCTTCCTAGTGTCAGCCAGTTTCAGCCCTTTATCTGTTTGCATCTCTCCTACTCTCTTTGCTCACATATACAGCAATTTAATACAGCAGAATTCCTAATAAAGCTGTTCTCATTTACATGTTTTTCTGTTTCTGTTGTCAACAACGTAACAAGTATGAGATAGTGACTGAAACGTGGCCCATTAAGGCCCAAGTTAACCAGCAGTCACTTCCAAACCATTTCCAAGCTGCTGCTCAGCACTGCTAAAATCCTGATTTTATAACTTCAATGTTGTCTGACAAAAATCACCATACACATAAGATAAAGACAACGGTTGTTCTGTGATTTCAGCTATATTTACTTGTAAAATGATCACTCAGAGAGAAAGTTAGAAGATAACTCACATCTGTGTCAGCTGCCTGGGGGTCAATTCAATGAAACATATAGAGAGGTGTGCCTGCAGAGGGAAAGCCCGACCTCGTGCTCGTGGGGCAATACTAGCTACTCTCTTCTACAGAAAGTAGCTAAGGTTTGTCAAAAAGTCGCTAGATTTGTTGCAGGATGTTTTTTGAAAAAAAGTCGCTAAAGGATTGTGAAAAGTCAGTATATCTAGCCTAAGGGTGGTAAGTTGGCAACACGGCCTATAAATGCCCCTCCGATGCCAAATCATTTTGAAAGAGCAACAGCCAATTGGGAAACTCCAACACTCAGCCGGGTGACCTGTGGTGTAGCTTCATCACTCACTCAGTCAGTCAGCAACAAGCATTCGCATTTATAGTGCTGGCCCTGCTGTTGCAGACCAGCCAAAAATGGGCCCTGTGACTAGGCTCTGATGCTCACTCGGTTACTGGATGCCCAGACAGTTAGCTGTGTTGACGCTGCCTTAAGCTAGAGTAACTGAGAACAAGCAGGCTATAGCTGCGATGATAATCTGTGACCGTCTTAGTTGCAAATGCAAAATGGAAGCATTTTCAGACAGTTGTGGAGATTGAAGGCTCCTGTTGAACAGAAAGGTTAAAATACAAAATACTGTATGTTTCAGACAGTTCTGTCAGAACCACAAAAAAGCTGTTTAATATTGAAAGTTAGATGGAGGATTATGGTTTGGTTTAACTCCCTTTTGATGACACCATTGTTTTTTCTTCACATAAAAAAAAAAAAAATGTTTCTCACACACGCGATCTTGCATAAGCTTCTGAATATGGTTCCTGTTTTTGAGCTTTTGTATGCCAAAATCAGTTATACTATACGGATCTGTTAAACTACTGAGGTATGGTCATGTGAGTTTGGTAAAGAAATATAACTAGTACACATGCGTTGTGATATTTGCCAGCAAGCTTACCATTCATTTACATTGGATCACAGATTGTGCCTTTAAAGCACCTGCTCATTTAACTTATTTTCAGTTTCAGTCTCTGCAACTGTATGTCAGGCTTCCAATGACTTGAGGTAACTTTTGACGGATTAAGCACATATTTTTGCTACACTGCTCCGATTTAAGAAAGCCTACAGGGCAAGTGTAATTGTACCATATATTAGACAGTTAACAGCCCTACAAAATGAACCAAGAAAAGGTTTGAGGAACTGTGAGCACAGCTTCTCCCAGCATACTTTCACTTTACTGTAGGTACTTACCCAAACACGCAAGGAACTAGAGTGGCGTGGCGCAGTGCGGGTGTGAGCAAGAGAGTGAATACACTGTGGGGCCCACCGGCCTGACGGTAATTGCTCATAATTGAGAGTCTAATTTTAGCTGATATAACCCCAGGTGAATTCACCAGAGACACGACACAGTGGGGACCGATAGACTAAAATAAGGCTTTCATTATCACTCCTTGTTGTGCTCGTACATCCAGTGGAGGCAAAGGCTGAATATAGAAAGAAAGAACTAGCTTAGTAATTACTTTTCTTCCTTTTATTCTATTGCAAGGTCTGACTGCACGCAACATAACTGTTTCGCCAGAACAGAGTGACTGAACAATACCGACCACAGAGGCAAACTTGAACATTTTCAGATATAAAAGGCACAGGAGAATAGAGCTTTCACAAAAAAAGCTGCTATACCATGTTTATTCAGCTAAATGAAAGAAACTTAATCGTGTAATCAATGAACAGAGCAACAAGGTCAGGTGAGCAGACCCATTATGATGTACTGACTGTCACAGCGTCCAAAAACAACTTTTTGCTAAGGGGAAGAGATGGACAACTGATAGTATAGTGGCTAAAAATTTATTTTTTTCCTGCTCACCTTGGACTAGGAGCTGGTTTACATAAAGTGCAGAAGTGCAAGGTTGCCCTGTGCAAAAAAGCATGTCTGTGTGCTTTACGCTGTCAGCGTCATTCTTTAATTCATATCTTCTGACTCTTGTTTTGAATTCACAAAGACATTAATTAAAACTGAGAATAAGTGTGATCATTTATTTATTTTAGGAGCTGACTCCCATAAGTGCCGAAGAGGTCATGGCAGCATGTCACTGCCTACATTCAATACTTCACTTGATTTTCTCACACGTCCAGTCCTTATTGCCGGGTCGATATGTAAGCAGAGCCAGTCTAGGGGTGTTAACCTCACGCCTCCTGGGAGAGAGCTGGCTGGATGGGAAAGACTCGTATGGAGTCATTATATCAATCAATATCAAGTGATTGCATTGGCACAGTTGCACATACATTCACATACACATGTGACTGTTGTAGGAGGTAATGAGTTATTTGGGGTATTGATAAGGTGGTGTGGTTCCACACAGGGGTCACTAACATTAAATGACAACAAATCCATTAATGCCTGACCTTTCAAGTGTCATAAATTCTGATAATCATTCGGCTTTCTTTACTACACCCGGTCCTGTTTCAGAAAAACAACACACAGAGTACAGAGACGGCACTACTTGTGATTTGATGATTAATTTGTTAAATAAAAGCTACTGACAATCATTTTTGTTATGGATTAGGCTGTATATCCATTTTCTTGACAATTAAAATTATTTGCTTAGTGTATTGGTGTAAGAAAATATCAAAAATTCACAATTTCCCAGAGTTTGAGGTTCTTAATTTGTCCAACCAACAGGTATTCAACTTATATTGACATAGTAAAGCAGCAAATCCTCACATTTTAGAAGCTGGAACCAACATATTTTGGCTAATTGCTAGACAAACTATCAACTTTCAGCCGACTGACAAATCATTTTAGCTGTACTTCAGTCTATGTTGAATGTTTCACAGCTTACCTCATGTTGCTAAGGGTTAATGATATGTAAACAGCCAAACGTGAGCGTTCCATCAAGCGACCCATTTTGCCTTATGTGTTTTCGTTGCTTAGATTTATACTGTTAAAACTTTTTTTTTTTTTTTTTTTTTTTTAAAAGGTTTGACTTTAAGAACACAGAAGAGGTCATAGGTCAGGGACTTGTGTAGGAACCTCGGCTCTATCAATATTATAATTCCTACTCTTCACAGACAGAGGTCAATATAGGTGATAGTAAATATAATTTTAATGGTATTCATACTCTTGTGGTGTATTTTTCTTGTTTTACTACTCTGATGATGTGCATTCTTTTTAATGCTGTTGCTATCGTCCTGCTATGGAAATACTTTTTTTTTTCTAAATAAAAAGGACAATAAAATCATACTAAAAGCTCTAATGAGTGTCATATGCTGCTAACCCAATCAGCATAAAACACAGGAATGGAATGAGCTGTATGAACAAAGGAGTATTTACCCAGTGAATGCCACAGAGGAGCATGAGACTGCAGGAGAGAACAAAGACGTGTGCTGCTGCCTCAAATGCTCAACATGAGGCAACTGCCTACAAACTAAAGAGAAAGACGTCAGAATGTATCCGTAAAGACAGAGAGTGAACTACTGAGGAATTCCAAAGGCTTTAAACAAGGACATTTCAGTTCAGTCTACCACACTGATGAATACTGGTGCATGACCTCAAGTACAATTAGACACTCCAGTTATGAACACGTGAAACCTTCAGAACTCTGCAGTTAAAGAACCACTAGATGAAAAAGAAATGGTTTAGTTACAGCTGCTGTATCATCTCTGTTTGTTGTGTGGGAGAAACAGAGAGAAAGCAAAGTCTCATCATTATCCATAGTCCTAGCAACCCCACTTTCCTCCACAGTCGTACATATTGCTATCCTGTGGGTGGGTTACCATAGAAACTGTCCAAGCCAGACACGGCAGTAGCAACAGCAGCAGTCTCTGTCTGTTGTCAGGAGGCAACCGGCTGCGCAACTTCCCCACTCGCCCTCCCAATAACACTAAAGTAACAAAGAAAACACAGGGTCCAGTCATTAAGGAAGTCTTCAGCACCAGCTCCAAAAGAGAGACTGAACAACACATGACTGGCACGTTCAAATTTCTCTGAGCAGCATGTGAGAAGTGACTTACTACAGCTTACTATGGCCTTTAGCACTGAACAGAGTCTGAATTGAGGGAAAATCTCAAACCTTTAAGTTGTGTTACCCTTGTTTCCCCTCACCTTCAACTCCAGTGTTGGTGGGGGCTAATCAACATAAAGCCTTGGCACAAGGTTGGAGGAATTTAGCTCAAAATGATAATATTTGTCGTAGAATATTAAGCAGTATTACTGCACATGACACATTTAAACTCATAGACCAACCAGTCTTTTGGGAGACTGCTTAACAGTTCAGGATAGGCAAGGTAATTTTCTTGGTCTTAATCTGTATTTACTGTTTGGTGGTAAATACTAGCACATTCCATTAACGGATCACTACAGACCAGATGATTGTGGAAGTGATCGACTTACAACTCGGCAGCTGTCAGAGTAAAGTACAGTGACCGTGAAAATCTACTGCCCGTACTGTTACTTGAAAAGCAGGGAATGCAAATGAAGAAGTAAAATAAATGTAACCTTGCTACACTGTATATAAAAGTGGGTGACAAATTACAAGGAAAATCCTGAATAAATAAACAAGTGAAGTCATAATGAATCCAGATGCTTCTTAACAGGGCACTAAAGGCCATGCCAATGCCAAAGAGCACTTAAACTGTCCTGATGGCTCGAAGCAGCCCGACACCTTATTAGGAACCTTAATGTTGGTTTTTCATTTTAGTTTGACACCCACCTGTACATTGTGTTTACTGCTATTTGCAGTTCTGTTGCAGTTTTAGTTCTTTGCTCCTTCAACGGTCCGTTACTCACACTGTGTGCCTGAAAAGGTCACAGTTCAGACTGCCAAATGGAGCTAAATTGCTCGGCAGTGATTAGGTTTCTGTCAGTGGTTCCAAACTAGAGCTGAAACAATTAATTGATTAATCGATTAGCTGAGCGACAGAAAACCGATCAGCAACTATGTTGATAATTGTTTAAGTAATAGTGCAAGCAAAAATGTCAAACATTACCTAGTTTCACAGTTGTCAGTCAGACAAAACACCAAAATTTGAAGATGTCACCTTGAGTCCTGGGAAGTTATTGGAATTTTTTTTTTTTTTTTCCACTGTTTTCTGACATTTTATAAAGACAACAATTTAGCCATCAATTGTGAAAATAATCAGAAGATAAATGAATCATGGGAATAATCAATAGTTGCAGAATTACTCGGCCTTTTTGGTTTGCAACCTCTTAAAACAAACCAATGTCTAATAGCTAAATTTTGCTTCATTTGAAGGATTTTTATAGAAGCCAGAAGAGATAAAAGTATCCAATATTTAACTAAAAAAGAAAAGATTTGACAAAAGACAGAAAAAACTAATACAATTTCTCTTTATTGTCCCTTCAATCATCTTGTGACCCCTCAGATTTACTTGGGACCTATTGGTGGGTCCCTACTACCAGGTTGGAAGCACTAGCTTTGCTGACCACAGAAATTTTAGAATCCTGCTGGGAAACAACAGTGCTGGAAAGAGAGAGGAGTTTATCATGTAAGTGGCAGAGTTCAAGGTAAAATTAGATTTTTCTGACAAGACTGAAGGTTACTGCTGTGATGGGAACCACTGCATTTCCATTTATGGGCAACCTTCTGCTTCTACAGGAATGTTTGGTCCTACAAAAAGGTGCTGTCTTCTTTACTCTGTGCCACGGTGGTAATCATTCTGTCTACTGGCCAAGGCAAATCCAGGAGAGAATAGCAATTCTGGGCGAAAAGGGGTGGGAAAGCCACAAGCTTCACACTGAGTTCCATGGTGCCCCCATCTTGTACATGCCTCTGATTACTATCATTCCTCCCAAACTGTGATCATTATTAAGGTTGGTAAAAGACAAAACGCAACTCTGAAGCTGCTCTCAGTGTTGCCAGGAAGATAATTCCTCTTCCATTCCTGCATGATTAAATGGCTTAACGGCTGGTCTTAATGACTTGGCAAATATACCTCCAGCTTTCACTCTTCACACCCACACGTTTCATTACGTATTTTATCCTCGGAGTGTCCTCAGGCAAGGCCTTGGAGTAGGTGTGAATAGAGGGGTTTAGTATCAGTGTCATCTAGCCTCAAACTTTCTTTCTGGTCAGAGTGTGTGCATGTAAACTGCTCTGTTCACCCAGTGTGCGCAAGCGTGTTCCCTTGCCTCTAAGAATGATATCAGTCTAAGTGCGTTTGTGTGGCAGTGTTTTATTTACCCTTGCAGATCCTCTGTTCGAGCGCTGTCTGGCTGTGACAGGCAGACGCCCTTCCCTGGCACTCAGTCACAGATGCCCCTGCTCACTGAGCTCCTGCTGCCAGGGCCCCGGTGACAGCGGGGGAATGGAGCCCTCGCCGCCAATCAGTCTTTTACAGACAGGAAAGTTGCTGTGGCGACCCCACCCTCACCCAACACCCGACTGTCCACCCCCTTTCTGTCACTGCTGTGGGCGACAGGATAAATATAAAAACAGCACTCTTCTAACCATCTGTCCTGATCTGTCTCAGAATATGAGGTTTGTTTGATTGAGGGAGAGAATGGACCTGCACAACCATGTTCAAAAGTTAGAATAGAACATATCCAGAGGCAGGGCTAATCATTTCTTCCGTCAACAGGATAAAAAATAAAAGGAAAGGTTGACATTTTTCAACTCTGTCTTAAAACAATACCCACATGCCAACTGAAAGAGTTATGGGTTGCCACAATTGTTCCCACGTCCATACTGGCTTTCCACGATTCCAATATAAGTGACGAGAACACAATCCACATTCCTCAGTCTGTGCGAAAAACTTACATACTGTATATACATGCAATGGATGTGACCCACAGCAGCAGACTTTCAAGACCGATTAAAAATCTCACTACTCGGGCAATTGAACGCTCTGTGGTCCAGATGATAAACTACAACTACCACTTTCAGCCAAGACTATATGAACACGATGTACTTGAAACATCCCTATTCTCTGAGGTGTATGCTAAATCATTCGCACAGGGTCATTTTTCTACTCATATTACTATCCTGGATAAGCTTTGGTTTGCGGACTTACCCTGCATACCGTAGTTTGCTGCTGTAGCATCACCTTTGGAAACCCATGATTTAGGGTCATGTTTAGATTACTTGTATTTCAATTTCTTTTGGGTGCTGTAGGTTCTTTATGAGAAAATGAAACACAACTTGTGCACACAAAGTCCAATCTTAATGACAGCTGACATTTTATCACTGCATCTCTGCATGACAAATATCACAAATCTATGCCTCAGCCAACAAAATGAGAGCTTGGTAGCAATTTTAGCAGGTTAAGTTGAGTATAGCTTACCGTGTTTCTCGTTCTAACAAACTTGTAACCTAACTGTATTATAGTAACACGATTGCTAGAAGGGCTGGGTGTCACATTCTTTTAGAGCTCAAATGATTAGTGGATTAACTGATACACAGCAAATTGTGATTACGGATTAATCATCAAATTAATTTTTTAAGTAAAAATGAAACATTTCTCAGCTTCTCAAATGTGAATATTTGGCCACACTCCTTTCTTTGAATGCAACCTTCTCAGAGAATGATTAACAACCCCTACTGTCCCTCTTCACATGTGAGATCATGATTTTTTAGTGTGGTCTAACCCATGATGGACAAGGCAGACAATACAATTGACATTTGTAAATGGCCACAATTTAAATAATGTCTTAGCCATTTATAACTACATTAACATTTCTAAAGAAGTTCCGAAGCCTTCAGGTAAAGACTAACACAGTCCTTGGAACTATTGCCAGCAATAGCAAAAAAAAAAAAAAAAAAAAATACACAGGCACAATTGTTGTCTTTCGCATGACAGAAGACCAGACACACACACACACACACACACACACACACACACACACACACAGGCCCCTTAAGCCATGTGATCTCATTACACCTATCATAAAAATATCCACTGTAAATTAAGACTTATGAGTTCCAGAGACCCCTCACCCACCCAACAGCTGACTGAACTGTGAGGAGCCTGCATCCGGCAGCTCGGTCGACGGGTGTGATTTTAAAGTTAAGCCATTTGGCTGGTCGGTTTGTGTCCGCCTCTCGCCTTTGCTCACCTCCTCCCTCACCTGTCCCTGCAAGCACGTCATTCCCAGGCTCCCCCGTTTACAGTGCCACATATTTACGCCTGGAGACGACAAACAGTGAGGGTTTGAGTAAGGCTGCCTGCATGCGGGGAACTCTTATTTACACTGCTCTGATTTCTCTCCGCTGGCTCACTAAAGCTGCCGGAATGCCCAGGTTGGCGTGTGTGCCAAGTTTAGCAGCTCAGAGGAAAAGAGACTGAAGTTTACTGAAATCCTTGCAGAAAATACAAGGATCACAGGGGGACTGCTGCACACGCACACACGCGCACACACACACACACACACACACACACACACACACAGACAGGAACATCTGAAGAATACTACAGTGACACTCCAACATGAATGAACAGCCTGAAATAAAGATAAGGGCCAGTAAAGTTAAATTTTTAATCCCCAGAGAAAATACTGGAGAATATTATGGTGAGCTTCATTGAAAGCGATGGGGTTTGGGGGGGGGGGGCGATCAGATGGTAATAACAACGTGACCTACATTCCTCTGACAATTATGAGCTGCCGTGATCATAAAGTGGAAAAGATAACGAGCAGACATGATGAACCGGTCTTTTTCTGCTGGAAATTCCTACGCTGCCTCTTTGAGTTCGGGGGGCCGCCTGGGAATTTTGACTTTTACATGATCGTTCGTGTAGATTTTCGACAAGCGTTTCTGGTGCAACATTAAAACTCCCCCCATCGTGAAATGTCTGCATATGGTGAACTGTCTCGAAACTCTTGAGCGGGCTGTGTGTGAAAACCGAACCCCCCACCCCACCCCTTCCAGCCAGACCTGGGCTTAACATCCAATCGGCTCCCCAAACCACCTTAAGTCGGTTTTGTAACACGGAGTCTCGTGGGACGCGCGTCCACCTTACCTGCGATGTCCCACAGCTGTAGCCGGACCAGCGTTTTGCTGTCCCAGTTGATCACCTTGAGTGCAAAGTCGACCCCGATCGTCGCCCTGTAGTGCTGCGAGAAAAGCTGGTGCACGTAGCGCTTGATGATGCTGGTCTTCCCGACGCCCAGCTCCCCGATCACGAGCACTTTGAACAAGTACTCCTTGCACTCAGACACCGAGCCCCCGGCCATGCTGCGACACTGACACTGGCAACGACTTCTCGAAAACTCAGGGCAACTTCTGCTTTCTCGCGCACATAGGCTTCCTGCGAGGCGCCGCTGCGTGGACTGGGCTGGTCGGGGAGCCGAGGGCCAGATGGAACAGAAATTACATTTGTCTCCCCTCTTTTCTAATTCCTCCTCCTCCTCCTCCTCCTCCTCCTCCTGCTGCCGCTCAGAAAACCACCTGATAAGTCACAGGACCCGGAAATGTCAGGGAAAACCGAAATGGGTCCGAGCTTCCTCCTTCTGGTGCGGGTACGGTGAGCTTTTGGTATTTACGTGGTGATGTGTTGTTCCCCCATTCAAACTCCCAGACTTCTTCATATTCAGTGTCGCGACCATCAACTAATCAAACAAACAGACTGTCATTTTTTTTTTTTACCTCAGACAGGATTTTTTTTTTTGAATAAAGAAACAAGAATCTAACGTGGGCGAGAAGTGATTTTAAACTTTTCGCATTTTGCTTCAGGACCCCAAATGGCCTCCACACTCTTATTTTGGAAAACACTGATCGAGGTCGACGTCGATCAAGCTTAGCAGGTGTGAGGACTTTTGCTATCCGACCTAACGACTCGACCGGTTTTCAGGCTACTGTAGGCAGTAATCAGTCTTCTTAATATAAATAGTATTTTATTTTACAGCATGGTTCAGCTTGCCCAAAACATAAAGGCCTATCTCATACTAGATTTGACAGTGTTAAACAGGTGGCACCCTCATATATCTTACATTGGTTAAAATCTGTTAACAACTTACAATATAATAGACTAAAAACATTTGGAAATACAATACAATTGCACTATGCACCGTATAGTCTTTTACTCTGAAATAATTTGCATTCTTATAGATAAAGAACGAAGAAACTTAACCTCAAGTAAACTACTTAAGTTTATAATGCGAGATTTAAGCAAAACTGAAACATGTATAATGTCATTACAAGAAGCCACTAATCATCGGTTACTTTTACAAGTGAATATTTTCAAGAGGAAACGGTCGACTCAAGTTAGATTTAAAGTTACCCGAAAACCAAACACACTGCTCCTTGACAAGTATCTGAGGACAGTTTCAAAATGTATAAACTTTTTTTTTCAGTTGACATTCTAAATATAGAAACATTTATCAGTATTACAAACATACCACCTGTGTGAAAAACAAGAGATGGCTTAACAGTATTACAAACTTTGAGAACTCGTACAAGTACTGTGTTTTGCATTACAATGACATAGCAAATTCACTTTTCATCACATCCCATGCTCATAAAACTTGTCCCCAGGTTTATGATTAAGTGTAAACTGAATAAACAACACTGCCATCATCTACAATCACGCTAACCTGTATCAGCTACTTCGTAAAAATTGAAAGCAGGGTTGTACGTTGATGACATTTTTGACTGGCACATTATATCCATATCACATATCATACAGCGCAAGTCTTCAGCAGAACTTCAGTTCAGTAGTAATATTTTGGTGGTGTCGAGCACGCCGCGCAACACATAGAAGTAATATTCAACCAGCTGTACCGCGCTCTTCTTGTTAATCTACCTCTTTGTAATATTTAAATTGCAGGTGAGGTCTGATGAGAGGAAGCTGGGGTGAAATTAATTACTGAGAAAAAGGCGGAGAGCAAATAGTTTTTTTTTTTTTTTTTTTTTGTGATGCAGCTGCGACTGCTACACACATGAACAGAGAGGAGCAGAGCTAATCAAAACTGGCACGGAATGCACTTGAGCTACTGTAGTCCTTAGAGCCAGTTGGTCTACATTGCGCGTGTGCACATGTGTATACAAAAGTGGGCTTTTCTTAACATTTGTTCGTTGTAGACCATTTAATTGCACCGCCACTAGGAAAGTCCCGGCTACGTCTATTATTATGATTCTCAGTGTTGCTTAATTTTGTGAAAATTTTGGCACCAGAGCTGACTAGTTTTGGCACTGTTCCTGGTTTTACATTTTGGCAGAAAGGCGTTGTGCACCGACGGCCCTTCGGTAACGTAAGCACTCGTGGGTGATTCCTGGTCTTTTTCTACGTACAGTTTGGATTATCCCCTTACTGATAAAAAGAAGAGTAGTAAATACAAGCAAGCAAAAGACAGAGCAAAAAATATGTGTTAAAAACTTCAAAAGGTAAATAATCTATGTATCTGTGTATGTTTGTGTGTGTGTCTGTGCACCTGTATGTGGAAATGTATGTCTCTGCGATGTACAATTGTGCTGACGGCCACTGCGTCAGCTCCCCTTTTGCTCTCACAGTGTTGAGGAGCTGTGTGCGAAGTCTTGGAGCATGTTTGAGGTGTAGACTGAGCTCGGGGGTCTACCGAGCATCGGCTCGATGACGGGGGAGCCGCTCACGGACTCCCCCGAACAAACAGAGTCTCTGAAGGGGGAGGGAGGAGATAGTGCTAGGGAATCCTCCAGAGTTGGCTTGTTCTGAGTTAAATCCTCGCACTCCCCCTCTCCCTCATCCTTGGCATTATAAATGTAGCTGTGTAAGAGGTCAAGTTCCTCGTCCTCGGGCCCCTCCTCTTCAAACGCCCCCACTTGTGGGGCCAAAGGAAGCTGAGAGGGTGTCAAGGTCAAAGGCTCCCTGGCAGTGTGGTCATTCAGTGCCGAGACATGGGGGCTGTGTGCGTCCACCACAGCCCCCTGAAAGCGCTCTGTAGTGCAGCCCATCAAGTGAGAGGGCAAGTAGGAAGCCGGCTTATCTAAATCGGACTCCAGCCCTTGTCCAGAGCCAGTCGGAGTCCAGAGGGGGCACTGTACGTCGGCCTCGTCGTCCTCCTCCACCAGGTTGTACAGAGGCTTAGCGCCAGGCGGTTCTTGGGGGAGATGCGGGTCTGTGCCAAGGTCGCAGGTGGAGGGCTCGCAACTGTGGGGGTCGGGGGTGTTAGTTAGGGGCCTGATGACCGCCGTCTGATTCAAGCCGGCTTCCTGTTTCCTCACATGCACAGACAGTCTGTGCCACACATTCCCCCCCCTCGGAGGGTGTCTTGCACCTGATTCAGACCATGACACAGACTTGCCATTAGAACTATGAACGAGATAAAGACCCAAGTTACTATCACAGGAAACCGGGGGGGGGGTGGAGACAGATAAACAACATGAACATAGCAGCAACATAACACAAGAGAGTAGCAGCATTTCAACATCTCTGATGCATGTTAAAATACTTTTAACCGTAAGACTTGAAATTAGCAGCATTGCTAAGGTGTTCATTCCTGAGCTATGAAGAACATCACATTTATCAACTGTGGCCCTTCACAGACGTCGTGATTCATAATGTGCTGCAGACAGCATTATGATCTTGAAATTGCTTCAGACATTTAGCTTGCAGAATCAGGAGCCATTCACACCATTTCCTCCTGTTCAACTACTCACTTATGTAGTTACAATGGGACGCATGCGTTTGGAATAAGTATTTCTGTTGGTGCCTGAACTGGCCTGAAGACGACAGAGTTTAGTGCAGATTGAGCTAGGGCTGGCTCTAATGTGATCAGTTAGGGAGGTGGGGAGGGGAGGGGTGTTCATGCTGAGGAAAGTTAAATGTGAGGTTAATTCAGAATAAACCAAAAGCAGCAGGGTGGCAAATCTCCTTCTTAGAGGGCTGCAGTGTCAAAAACCTTTCTTTTTTTTTTTTGCCATTGCCAGCCAAGGACTTACAAGATCAAAGAGGCAAGTTTTACCTTTAATTCATCAGATACTTTTTGTTGAATATAGAGCGACTCAACAAACTCAAGCTGAGAGCCAACCAAATTAAGAGTGGTTACTTGCTACACCTTTTCCTTTATTTCACTCATCAAAATCAAACATAATTCAATGATATGGCTTAATAAATTAAACAGAAGGTTTCCACAAAAACCTTCCACACCCAGCCCAACCTCTTTGTTGTGGACTTCAAGTCCTGCATAGGCTGAAAGTGTGCAGAAAATTAGGGATTTCAGCTTTAAGATTTTTTTATGATCAGTTTATGATTATCTGGCTGGTTTATGATTTCTCGCCTGGTTGTACACAATAAAATATTTCAGTGTCTGACAGTGCAGCTCTCCAGGAAAGGAGTTGAATGACCTCCCATGCCAAAACATTTGCCAGCCTCCACGCTCTGCAGACAGTATGTTGCTCCGTTTAGAAGGTTCAGGGGTTAGAAGATTAGAAAGGCTGCACAGCAAGGATGAGAGACAACACGTAAACATACGGGGATTACTCTCATACTCTTCCCCACTCCTTACTTTAGACACCTGTCCGTGTGTCACTGCTGCGGATCTCAAAAAAGTTATATGCAGGTCTTAAATCTAGTTTAAATGTGTTAAAATCTATACTTTAATAATCACGAATGTGTTAGCATGGCCCATTAGCTTTGAATCAAAGACAGCAGAACGTCCTGCACCAAGTTTTCTATTAAATTTATCTTACTTTCATGGATGATATATCATTCTCAGGGGGAGGGGCATGTGCCAATTAAACCAGTGTTCACTGCTTACGGTCTCTCTAAATCAATGTATCTTTTAAGTTTTATATAGACTGGGGTAATGGAAAGTTAAAATTGAACCGTTAATATCATGAATAAACACTGACGTATTCTTGTGATATCATTAAAAAATAAGCAACTGCATGTTACTTGGAAATAACTGATAGACCATTTACGGACAGCTCACAGCACCATTTGAGTGGTTAGGCATCTCTCATTTCAGCCAGTCACCCCAAGAAACAAAATAGAAACTAGCAAGATAATCATAAAAGGTCACTCACTTAGCATTGCCAGATCCGGGCTTCTTCCGTCGGAACATATTGAGGAAGCTGTTGCTTCCGCATTGAGCGGACTTGCCATCTCCAACGTGCATTCGCACCACGTCAGATGTGGTGAAGGCGCTTCGGACGTTTCTCTCCGGTTTGGCAATGATAATGTACATCTTGGGGGTGAACATGCACCCTAGTGCCACTGTTACACTTAGGCTGACAGAGAAGGATGTGGTGATGATCTTGTAGTTGGAGCCAAAATAGATGGGCACGAAGGCCAACCAGATGATGCAGGTAGTGTACATTGTAAAGGCAATGTATTTAGCCTCATTAAAATTGGCTGGGACGTTCCGCGTCTTGAAGGCATAGTAGGTGCAGCTCATGATCAGCAGGCCATTGTAGCCCAGTGGCGCCACCATGCCTAAGTTGCTGGTATTACAGATGAGGTAGACCTCACGTATGCTTGGGTATGACTTGATGGGCTCAGGAGGCTCCAGAATGATGAGCGTGATCTCCAGAGTTAGCTGCACACTGATCAACATAAAGGCGATGATCACCTGGGCCCAGGCGCTCATGAAACGGGGCTTCCTGGTGCAGATCTTCTTCTTGCTGCCAGCCAGAATGCGGGCAATGCGGTTAGTTTTGGTCACCAGAGCAGAATAGCACATGGCAGATGAAAGGCCCACCAGGAGCCGCTGCAAGTAGCAGGAGGCCACCGTCGGACGGGCGATTAATGTGAATGGACAGATGTAGCCCAGGAAGATGCCTGCCAAGATGATATAACAGAGTTCCCTACTGGAGGACTTAACCACAGGTGTATCACGGTACTGGATGAAGACAAAAGTGACAAAGGAGGTGATTAGGATGCCCACGCAGGAGAAAACCACTGCGACTATGGATTCCACATCCGCCCAGTCGAGATACTTCAGAGGCAGGGGCTGACAGCCTGGAAACAGCAGAGCAGATATCAGGTAAATTTTTGTTGGTGCTGTGGCACATTTTTGTGAATGAAAGGTACATTAGAACCGAGAAAAGAACCAATGAGCAGACAGCAGGGAGGTGGGGAAAGAGGAAAGCAGCACAGATTTGGAGACACAAGGGAAAGGTTTGTAGCAGAGATCATAGTCTTCCAAGATTTCCTAAAATTGCTCAGGAACTAATTTGCATCATCATACACACCCCAAAGCTCCAGTCCTGTCAGATTTCTCTCTCATTTTCATGTTGCGTGTATTTGCAGACACATGGGTATGTGTGTCAACTCATGATGCACTAGTTGCATACTTGTCATCTAAACATGCAGAGTAAGTTTGTAGAGCTTAATGGGAGAAAACTGACATCCTTAGACTTCCCCAGCTTAACACTCCATAAATTACATGCTGCTGCTAATAGCATTACAGTCATTGCCATCACAGGCGAGGCTATGCATGCAGTAACCCACTTCTGGTCTGCACATTTACTCTAGATATGTCAAATCATGACACATCTGAAATTCTAAAATACTCAGGAAGCTTGGTTATTTTCAACACAACACGCGAAAGGTACTAATGTGAGTATGGAAGTGTAAACCAATAGTTACACTTAGTATTATTTAAAAGCACTTCTGCAAAAGCAGACTGAGGGATACTTTAGGGGAAACTGTCCAAAGCACAGTGCCGCAAACTGTTGCCTGTTTTCTTTTGACCACCCCCCCATCTTAGCTTACTGAGGCATCAGCGTCACTGCATGCAAATGGGCAAGGGTGGCAAAGATGAAATGCACTTATCTGTATCTGTTCTTACACACAATCCTCAAATCCCTTATTCCTCTGAAAGCTTATACTGTCATATCTAAGCTCTGAAAGGTCCTTTGAATAATTCAGAAACAAAGCTAATTTTCCGTTGTACACTTTCTTTGGGCAAATCTATATTTGACTCTAAGCAGCATATTGACATTACGGTAAAAAAAATAAAAGCTTTTAAAAAAATCTTGCCCTAAATGAGCATGTGAGTGAACATATGGACAGTACAATCTCGCTCTATGAATAGGATAGGACCAACTCTCTCTATTAGTAGTCTCCAGATAGGGACATGTAATGAGAATGAAGGGAGAATTTCTTCCTCGATAGACTGCTGAAATGTATCCCCAAGCCTATCATGGCAGTAATAGGATTTTACACCTGGGAACTGAGAGCTCCTCTCAACTCTATAAATCGCTGTCAAAACAACCACTGGGTCACAACAAGGCAAAGAGTAGGGAGGAGGGAAGTGAACAGTGTCCCTTTTGAGAGAGTAGTGTGGAGGTGGAGAAAGCTAAAAGAGCAGGGTCATAGGACCTGGATGATGAAAAGCATCTGCAAAAGGAGGTGTCAGGGTGTGAAGTGTGAAGAGGCTGATGGGGGGAGGGTGATTTTTGAGAGCACAAAACAGTCAGAGAGAAAGTGTTTGCGCTGTCTCAGTGTGTAATAAGATATAAATGTAATGATAAGATTGTGGGCACACTGGGGTAGAAAATGAAGGGGATGGATGAACATTGTTCACGAAGGCATAAGTAGATTGGTTTTCTCTCTCCTACCTGCCAGGTCATCATCGGGCCACCATCCCAGCTCACATGCCTTGCAGGTAAACTCATCCTGGACGTACTCATTGTCCTTGCACGTGGTGCAGATCCAACAGCAGCTCACCTCGCCCTTCCTAATCACCTGCACACAGAGAGGCCGGAAATCAACAACGAGGGGTCACGGACATCTTAGTGACCAGTCACAACGCTGATCAAACCATGACGAGAAGCACATTGCACCCAAAGCAACCAAAATAAGTAATCAGCATCAAGGGGATATCAAAGGCGAGGATATGTTGGAGCATACTGTTCATAAAACAAGGCCAGCTGCGTTTACATTATGCTCGCAGAGAAGCCGTTACCAGCACCGTGATATGTAAAACAGGGTGATAAGTGGGGCAGAGAGAGGGGGAAGCGTGAGCAGGCAGGAGAGAAAATGCACCCTCCCTCAGGGTGACTTAGTGTATAGCTAGACTGAAAACGATCGGCCCCAGATGAAGCAAATCAGGGAATTTCTACAGGCTGGGCTCAATACCAGATTTGATCATTTGCTGTCTCAAACTGGTCTTCTCCTCAGCCAGGTAGGGTGAACGCAACAGGAATTCATTTGTTCAACTTGTAACATAAACTTTGTGTGTGATATAACATAGAATGATTCGACTTGAAATCTCAAAAGTAACTTTGAAAACTACAACTTTTTTTTTTTAAACTCAGAACCTTTGTCAATCATGTTTAATAAGACTGAGCAAACATCCATCCCTCCATCAGCTATACTGCTTATCCTTTGAGGGTCGCAGGCTGAGCAAAAATGTGCTCGTGAATTCTTTTCTCCTCCATGAAGCATTTTTGCATAATATCTAATTGATGAGGCAAGGTTCCAAAATGTAGGGCATCCTGAAAGTTCACTTGCCAGCTAAGGATGCGTTGGATGATTACCAAAGAGAACAAATACAAAAAATCAAGATTAATTGCAAGAACTGCAAATAGCGTCAAAAGTGGTGACACAGTTATGAGAAAAGACAGTTATTTAAGAGCACAGGGGAAATACCATCTGTCTTAACTGATTGAAATCTCTGGGCTTATTTTTAGCCACACTAGCAGCCTGAATTCATAGATGTAGTGGGTCAGTTGGTCCGCCACTTCGGTGCAAGCTGAAATATCTCAACAGCTATTGGATGAATTGTCCTGAAATGTAGACATTCGTGGTCCCCAGGGACTGAATCCAAATGACTTTGGGGATTCACTGACTTTTTGTCTAGCACCACCGTGAGAATGACATTTTTGGTAATTCGTGAAATGTCTTGACAACTATTGGATTGTCATTAAATCTGGTTCAGATATCCACGAATCCTAAAGAGTTTACTGATCCCCTGACTTTTTGTCGCTACCAGCTGGTGAATGGATTAGCAGAAAAATTATGAACCGACATGATGGTTCCCAGAAAATTAACGACCAATGCCCTGACTTTATCTCTTTATCTGGTTGCCATTTTTGTTTGTTTGTGAAATTTTTGTGAAATTTGGTATACACACTCATGTTTAATGACATTCCCATCAGTCTCGGCTTTGCTTCGTGTTTAGTTCTAACGAGCAAATTTTAGCATGCTAGCACACTATAGTAAGATGATGACCATGGTAGAAATCACCTGCTAAATATCAGCATCTTAGCACATGAGCAGTCTCCACAAGACTGCCTGGTTAAATAAGGTTTAAATAAATGTGAGCATGCTGTAATTAGCATTTAGCTCAAAGCACTGCTGTGTAGTGTAGCTGTAGACTCTCTCTAAAAACCTGGAAAGGACATTCTTCAACAAGGACAAAAATAATCCTCTTGCAGTGGAATTCTTGGAATTGACAAAGAACAAGTTCTTTGTGAACCTTGTTGTACGTGTCTGGCCAAATTCATGTACTTGTTTCAGTAAAAATTAGCTAGCAGAATCAGTGTTTAAATAAGCTCTCTTGGTATTTACTTATATAAACACTGGCGCAGCATTCGATTAACACCTCTAAATAGTGTTGGCCAATTCCTCCAGAGTCACACAGCAAATTCTCCGCTGTTAATGACAATTGATTTTTTGGACTTCAGTGGCAGAGTTAATTTAACACTGAAGAATTTGTTCTAAGGAGGAACTGAATTCCCACCTTTATCTGTCCTTTGGAGCAGGGCTCACTGCAGACTGAGCGGACCATGTCGCTGCTGTTCATCCACAGCTTGTTGTCATCGATGCTCAAGATGCCCTCATGCCAGGAGCCCACATTTATGTAGTCATAGCGACCATCACCTACACTCTGTAGGTTCATGATGTCGTACCTGGATGGGCAGAGGGAGAGAGACGGAGGACCATAATGAGCGGAAAGTCAGTGAGAAAGGAAAAAAACGAGATAAGATGTGGGACAAAGTAGAACAGAGTAGAGTTAAAGATCACATAAGAGCGAGGAAGAGGGACATATTGAGGGAGAGGAGAGGGTGAGAGTGACAGGTAATTTAATGATAACGATTCCACAGTTTAGCAAACTCTTTTTCTTATCCAAAGTCACTTAAAGAGCTTACAGCCCTGTTAGTGTGACACAAAGAGCTCGTGCCAGTGCACTCTGTGGCCTCATTTTTACATTGAACCAGGATGTGCTCTAGCCGACCTCTAGCTGAAGGAGGAGTGACATGGCTGTGTTTTCTGACTGTCAAATGTTGTCTGTTGGACTGAAGAGAGATGAAAGTGGCTGCCACGGCGGGCATTCCACTGAATCTGTTCCAGTCCAAACTAATTACATCCTTTGTTGCTCAAGATTGGTCCTTGCACATGTGTGCATGTGCAAGTGTGCTAATGAGCAGGAGAGTGTGAGAAGAGAGAAATTCACAGATTATAACCAAGTTGATGATATGAACTCTATATTTTTCTACATTCTTTAGCACCCTCCTCATCTTCTTACCTTCCTGGGGTGTCTCCGTTTTCATCAAAATAAATCTCCTCCCCTGACACTCCTCTGAAGGACGTCTTTAAGAGGTAGTCCAGAAGCTTGCTGCCATCGATGGGGTCCATGGCCTCACAGAGCCCCGGCTGCCCGGGGCACAACTCCTTGTGCATATCATGGAGGCCATGAGCCATGGCATAGATGGCATTGATGACGAAGCCCATCTTACTATCCTGAACATAGTTTTCATGCAGACTTTCATTTCCTGTGAGAGAGGAAAAGAAGAGGGCATCAAACGGTTTGTCTGGTGTTTTGTGTTGTATTCAAGGAGCAGTTACACTGTGGGAATAAAGGCATAAGAAATATTGTGCTGCAAAAAAAAATCTGTTGTTTCTGGAAAATTTAATGCAAAACAGAATCCTCTTTTGCAGCAAAACATATTAGCATACAAGGGAATCACAACAAGATGTCCAAAGCTCAAAAGGAAACATGGAGAACAACTGTTGTCTGGGAAAATCCCAAGACTGTGTATGCCAAGTTGTACTTCACCATCAGCCATCTAAGGGCACTTTCCCACAGTCAAACACAGTGTTTTGGAGGATGGAAAATTTTAAATAATATCTGCAATTTTTTGGATCCATGTATATGGATCCTTGGGTACTTCTTCCAATGTCTTAAGAATGAATTTACATTTCTCTTTCCCTTAGACAGTGAATTTAAAATATTGATTTTTTTTTTTTTTGTCTATGACATCAACAGGCATAAACGTCCAGAAAACAAAGGGTGTGATTTATCTCAATAGAGATCAACATCTTTTTCAGGTGTTCCACCTGTTTGGGTGAACAGTGTGTGCTTAGTGAGCCATTCCTTTGTGCAGTTTTTCAAATTGCAAGGCCATTTTCTTTTTATTCCTCATACATTATAGACAAGCCCAGTGTTCCATATCAGAGTTTGACTGATGCAATCCTCACTCCGACTGAGAGCCTGAGATTGCCAGGATGAAGACATCTCCCTATTTGACTAAATCACAGTTTTAAGACATTAGATAGATGTGTTGTATTTAGCAAAGCATCAGTCAAACTCCTCCTGTCTTGGGGGAGTGAGGTGCTTACAGAGTGCAGGTGCAATTCTGATAAAATCATCACTATAGTAGTGGCTAGAAAAATGCACTTACCACCTTGAAGGTCTTTGGAATAAAAGAGGTATGTAAAAGTGTGATACAAAGAAAGTACAAAAGGAACTATGACTGTGATAGCAACAGTCATCACAAACCACTTATTGATTTTATTTATAATTTGATTAAAAGCATGCTGAGCAAATTATTTTAATGTTATTTTGATTTCAGTGTTCATTTGATTACTTTTTTATTTTTGATTGGATTTATTGTGAGTAATTTTTGAATCGTGATTTAAGCAAGTCAAGAACTCCATTTACCATGATCACCTTTTTGAGAGCAAAGGGGGAAAATATTCAGGGAGGAAAACAGAAAGAAAATACAGGTTGTATTATTATTCAGTCCTGCAATCAGGTCAAATTTAACTATCTGCTCTAACTGACAGCTGAATGAAAGAATAGAGGTCAATGCCTGAGAGCACTACATGAAAAAAAAAACCAGTTTGCCTATTCATTTGTTACAAAAATTGCCTCTTACTAACAAACAACAAAAATATGAATTTCCCTGTTGTCACCCACCGGAGCAGACTTTCTTGTAGTTCTTCTTCTCCTGTGGATGACCCGGCAGGCGGCACTGGAAACGGTACTGCCAGAACTCGGGGAACCAGGGGTTCCTGGTGTTGGTGTCCAGACGCAGCTTCAGGTAGTACTCATCAAAGGACTTGACCACCTCTGACTGCAGCTTCATAGTGATTCCCCCCTCTGCTTCTTGCTCATAACCCTCCACAACCTCGTAACGGTCTGCCCATCCATCACTGCAGGAGCGAGAGAGAAGAGGAAGGGGCTGTAATGTAAGGATCGCGGGGGGTTTTGAGTGAGAATAAAACATTGTCATAATTTAGAGTGAGAGGAACTGCCACATAGTGATGATACTCTATACTTGTCAATTTCATGAGTCTTTTATATTTGATTATTGTATATTATAATTTACCTTTAACTACTGGTAGTAGATCCTTGTTAAAAGTTTATTAAAAGACCAAAGAAATCCACAGAAATGATCATGATGTGATAACTCTGTTGCAAATGGTCACCTGCTGAGCTATTAACCTTACGCACAGAGTTTACAGAGGCCTAGTTTTGTACTGAAATTAATGTAACAGCTTGTACCAGCAACCGGCCGAACTTTTATAATGAACAGAAGGAAGTCAGAACTGGCTCAACGTCACGGCTGTATGAGCAGTGATGTGTAACCGATCGATGTAGTGAAATGCACTCCGATGATATGGAGATGATGATTTGATTGCTTAGCTTAGATAAAAAAAAATGAACAAACTACATTGTCAATGACTACAAATATTTGAAATTAACTGAATGATTCGAATTAGCGATTTGTAATATCCAGCTTTAAAGGAGCAGCTGGATTATAGAGGAAGTACAGGATGAAAACAGAACAAGGCAAAAGCCATTTAGAGATACAGAGCATCAAACATAGGCAGTAGTCAGAGTAAAGGGGAAAACTGAATTAGTGCAGCTGTGGTCTGAATCTCATGGTTTGTTTGTTTGTGTTCAGAGGGAGACTAATGGATAGGTTCCCATCAAACAGAAGCAAAACATGACAACAGAATAAAATCAGAGCACAAGCCCAAACTCTAGGTCGTGTTGTTTTCATTTAAATAATTAGATTCCACTACAACTTGGTAGACTGCAGCCTCCACTCTTGCACGATGTTAAATTAGCATGGCAGCACTGGTTGGAGGCTTATCTCAAGTCCACTGCAGTGATTGTCAATTCGGGAGGATGGAAATCTCAACAATAGTGCCTGAACTGTAATTGTAGGCTTTACACAACCCCCTGAGCTTGCTTGTTTGTTTGCTTGTGTAACCTTCCGTGCGAGAATCTCTACCCTTCCAAGCTAATTTGGACACGCAGCTGCCCAGTGGGCTCTCAGAGAAATGGAAAACACCAGTGAAGGAGACACTGAAAAACAAATTAACAGATAAACAGCACTGCTCTGAGCTCTGCACTTTCTCTAAATCTGAGCCATTGAGGGTTTCCGGCTGTATTTTACTCACTGTCTCTCTTGACTTTAATTTGGTCTGTGGGCTACTGCCTTGAAATACCTGTGCCGTTGACAGCTACACACCAATTATGTATGACTCTCCATGGAACCAATTACCTTGCACACATGGGGTGTTCTGGGTGATGGATAAGGACGCGTGTGTGTCTGTGTGCGCGTGTGTGCAGGTCAAAGTCTTTGACCTTTATGTCCACAATTACCGTCAGTCAAGAAGAAAGGGAAATTGCACCAAATTTGTTAGAATGTAAGGAGGACACTATAAAACCAGTGAGGTAGTATAGGTGTCCTCAACATAAAAGCCTTATAGATTCCTACATATTCTGGTCAGCAGCAGACAGACAGGGTGGATATTTCCTGTAAATAGATCCGATGAAATCAAGAAGTTGTTAAGGTGTCTCGGGCTGACCCTGACTTCTTTCTCTCTGATTCTGTCGGCTCCGTACCAGTAATCACATTTCTAAAGGAAAGAAAACTGCTCACTGTACCTAAAAAAAAAAAAAAAAAAAAAAAAAATACACCGTAATCAGCTCACTTACCAGTTTCAAAAAAAGACACCTTGATAGTTAGAAATTTAATGTCAACAAATCCCATGAAAATATCACAACCAGCACTAAATTACTGGTTCCTACTGCATGTACTCTACGGTATGTCCATCTTAAAAAAAACAGGTCACAAACATACAATTTCATTTTTCATTTCTGAAAAAGGCTGAGTCACTTCCTAAAACAGCTGTGCACTGTAGTTCTAAGCAAATGTTACTCAAACGGAAGCAAATATTGAATTTGTTGGGAACTATTTTGCGCTGTGGATGAATACACATTTGGTGCAGTGATTAGTAATTTACCGGACCAGGAAGATGTATGAGGGATTGACTCAAAATAAACCCATATTCATCATAATGGAGGATCATGTCGGCCAGTGCAAAGGTTGTATCACTGGTGTGTTTTTTTTAATAGTTTTTGGACAACAAAGGAGCTTTGTAGCACTGAGCTGTATCAGTTGTTAGTTTTGGCTTTTTTGTGGGATTTATTGACAATAACAAAATATATATTATCACCAGCCTTATACCTCAAATTATATTTAAAAAATGAAAAGAAAAATAACCCCAATATTGAGTGTTTTCCCACAAATATGTATTTATTTATATACTGTTGGCTAATGTCAATGGATGGCAGATGTTTATGAATAGGAAACGTGATATCTGTGCAGATCTGTAGGGCTATTACTGAAGTATTGTAATACAGTAAAAGCATAAAGTCAAACAAAGGTGTTTTTAGTCTAATGGATGCGGAAAAAAAATTTGATGATAAATGTTTTTTAAATGACTAGTAATGAATGTATACATGTATACTCCTAGTATATGCAACAAATACTGTTAAAGACAGAAACAGTGTTGGGTAATGGTTAGATGACACAATTCCAGCAGAGTGGTCCTCTAAGATCACAACATAATATATACGTCTTATTCCCTGGGTAGGCATATCTGCCTGTTACTTCTGTAAAGATGTTTTTGCTGTATTTTTATAAAGAACAGTTCAGCTGGCTCTTCGTTTTCACTCTCCTAATTGAGTTTAGAGTCAGAAACACGTGAACTTCATCGGCCACAGTCACATTTTGTTCATTCACTCCCAGTGAATACTGTCTCTGTCCCCTCCTCTCTCTTTCAGTGTATACAGTACAGATAGAGACACAAAGACAAACACACCCACTTAGACATTTGTGTGTCTGTGTGTCTGTGTGTGTGTGTTCCGAGTGTTTATCGTAAAGGCGACTTACCCGACAGGATAACTGCATTTAATGGTGTCTGTTCAATACAATTCATTGTTGAACATACTTGTTATAACAGAATAGTGGAAAACAGATTGGTTTTTAGATAAAGAGAGAGAGCGAGAGAGAGAGAAGGAGAGGGAGGGGGGGAGAAGTTCAACACTCTACATTAATAATGCACGAGGCATTGAAGACACGCTACACTGTTTCTCACAGTGGAGTTTGTGATGAAGTCAAATGACATTCCCTCTTCTCGCCCTCCTCTCTCAGGATCGTGCTGTCTGGCAGAACTCCAAACAGCTCATCAAAACTCTCAGGCCACCAGTGGGACACCTAATGGGTCAAAATCTAATTTAACGGCACCTCAATGTTCCGCAGCTTCACGCCGCATATTGGAAAGCCCATTATTACATAACCAGAGTCAGATATACTGGAGGAACACCTGTATAAGCAGATTAACAAGCCAACGCTGTTCAAGTATGTTATTAGTTCTGCAGTTGTCGTACTGAAGACGAGAAAGCCAGCAGGTGTGAATATGAAGAATTGTGGTCATGGTTTAAAGAAACTCACTTTTGTTGTTGGTAGGAGTCTAACCTCAATGTCCGGTGTCCAAGTGACTTTAGACACTTTAGTTCCTACAATGAGCACCTACCTACCACTGTAGTGTCCTACAATAAGTACGTAAGTACTCACTGTAGTTCCTACTAAATGCATCTGTAACTTGCAAGCAACAGTCATATGTGATATGTGACACTGCAACCATTCGCCATCTGCATGTAATCAGTTTTCACAAATCACTGTTGTGAAACAGGCCCAAGGATGTTCTGATGACCTGAGAAGCCTAGTGGACCTATAGAAATTGTGTAAGACCCTGAAAGTAATTGAAAGGATTTTGAATTCAATCTTGAATGTAGCAAAGTCAGCACTGGGGGGGGTAATATGGGAACGCTGTAGAGCGGTGAGTGCATCTTTCGCACACCCAAAGATGTAGTCACAATTTGATTTAGGGCACACTGGAACCAAACAAGTAAAGCCCAGAAGACTGAGGCAAAAATGGACAGTATAAATTAAATTTCTTTTCTCTTTTCGCCTCAACTTTCCAAATACATTTCATGAACCATTTAAGTCAGTACTTATCTATGCAAGTAAAGTTAGCAGCCTGCTATTCCTTTGAAGCCCTATGCTTGATAATAGGGCGTGTGTATCTCAATGATTTACTGAGACTTGATGATGTGTGGCATTGTTTAGAGGACTGCAGCGTGCCATCAGCTGGATATTTTATAGAGTAGCATACAACAGTGAATAGACTGAGAGCTCCCCCGACTCTCCCGGATGATCTAGTTCCAGTTTGATAGCACATTTGTATATTTATGAAGCCATGAATTAATTGGCAGGGCGGAAATTTAATCACATGCGCTGTTTCCCCTGGAGGGTGAATGGGAAGAGTTACTTTAAAAAGAGGAAGCGAGGATAGGGGAGTCGAGAGTTTCCTAATTGCTCTATTCAAGTGTTAAAATAAAAGTTCAGGTAGTTAATAGAAAAACTTTTAATTTGTCGGTCACTCACAAACCACTAGAATATCAGTTGGTCTGATTAAAGTAATTATGGTATTTTTAAAAGTGCAATCATGCATTAAATCTTTGATCTTAATGTAAAACACAGACGCACACTTTTTTTTTTTAACCTCTATTGTAACTTTTTGGTCATGGTCCACCAATCTCTTTTTCAGCGGTGGAAGACGTTCTCAGAGTATTCTGACAGCAATCAGTACATAAGTATCGGCAAGAAAATGTACGAAATTATCCAAAGTTTAGGTACTCATAATACAGAATAGCCCCTTCCAGAGTTATATTATTATTACTGGGGCATTCATGTGTAAGAAGCATTTTAATGATGTGGCTGGGCTAGGTGGAGCATTTTCTTCCTACTTTATATTCTGTTGAGTAGTAGTTTAGTCTCTTTCAGTGGTTCCCCACTTTTCTGTCTGACATACCCCCACAGCCCCTACAGATGAGCTCAAACCCTTCATCGACGCCACTTCCAACTGTGCTCATTTGCATGGAAAGGAACGGGATGTTTTTAACACTATGAATTAGACAAAATGGATATTGTTACAATAATCTTTTGATCAAATGCATTGAGATCCATGGGGCCTGTTTCACAGAAGCGATTTGCGGCCACTGCTTGCATGCAGGTTGGTGTCAGCATCACATTTTGCGAATTGCAATTAAACCCACTGGGCTCTTTCCTAAATTTAGTGAGCTTGTGTGCACATGCATGGGTCATAAGTATGGCCTTTAGTTTGGTTAGAACAATGTGTTAAGATGAGCGAGAGGAAATAATCTCAGCTGTGCATTTATTTTCCCACAGCTATAGATATATACTGGATATTTTTTACAGAAACCATCATTTCTATTTTGTAACTTTGCGAAGCTACTCCACATTCGTTCTTCATATGCCCCAGAAACTGCAGAAGAACTGCAATTCTCTCTCCCCTCTCTGCCTCTATCTCTCCCTCGCCATAGTCTCCCACTATCCTTCATTTCTCTTATTTTCTGTGACTGTGGAGTTAAAACAGGAGTGATGGCGGCTTGTTAGCTACATGCCAGCAGCAGCGGGACTCTCTTGAGGTGGCACAGAGGGCCCTGGGTGAGCCTGGGAGCCTTTAAAAGCCCATCCAGGCTGCTTTTACTTATTCATCATGCCTACTGCTTACTTATTCATCATTTACTATACACATAAAAGAAACCACATACTGCATCCTGCATTTTTACATTTTTGCAATGCTCTGTGTAAAATGCTGTAATTGTACATGAGAAGAAACAAATCCAAGAGGGACCAGGTTGGTAGGTCTTGGTATATTTACTTGACAAAGACCCTGTAGGTCGAAACTATGCATCATTAAATTTTTGGGAGTGTTCAAAATTCAGTGTGCGGATTGCCTCTCCTTTTCCCTTGTATGCTGCTGTGCCCAACAGGGGTTGGATGTGCACACTATTCCCCTCCTTTGGTTTAAATTGTGAAAAATGTTACATCACAGTTACTCAGACCACAAGATGATCTCTTCAAACTGCCTATTATGTCCGACCAAACGTCCAAAACCTAAAGTTGGTTAATTTACAGTGATATAAAACAGGAAAAAGCCACAAATCCTCACATTTTAGAGGCTGAAAGCAGAGAATGTTGGGATTTTTGCATTTAAAATGAGTAAACGATTAACTGCTTATTTAAATCATTGCTGATGAATTTTCTTTTAACCAGTTGATTTAACATTACAGTGGCAGATCCTGACTGATTTGTGGTGCGCCTCCATTCGCTGTTCTCTTTGTACATACATGTTATATCTATAGACTTTGGTCCAGCGTTAGCTGTCTGTACAAGAAAGCATTTCAGCTTCTGCAAATCATGATGTGACAACTATGTCCAGATGCAAAGCCAGCGTGCTATTTTTGATCACTCCAATGTCATTCACCCATCCCCTCGCACAAGGGAACACAAGGCATCAATTGGACCAGAGAGATGTCCTTGACAATGTGTGGCTGCTTCCAATTAACATCAGAGGCGTGTTATAAATATTCAGATGCTGCTCATTGTGCTCCTTCCCTTAGTGGAACACAAACAGATGCAATCATGGATCCTGACTCAACTTGAATATACTTTCCCGAGCCACATGTGCATATGAGTAATGGAAGCAGGGCTCCATTACTGAATGAACATCGACAGCGTGTCCTTATCTTATAATTACAAGCTTTGTTACTGTTGTTACTGGGAGGAAATTTCTCAGATGTCAGCCATATTTTCTGAGAAGGGGCTATTGTGTTTGGATGGCTGGCAGACTGAATGACAGATCTGCAGTGTGACGATCACAGGCCTTTTAGTCAAGTAAATCCAGACCTGCTTACAAAACGGATTCTGGGCTTGATTCCTGCATGACTTGCCCCAGTGAACTCGCACTAAACTCCCATGTAGATTGCGTTAGTGCAGAGGGTCATGATGACAGAATCATGTTGCACAGAGAGAATAAAGTGAAGATGGAGGCTCAGTGCTCGACATCACTTCTCTTCTGTTTCAGGACCCACCCACCCCTCCGCTGCCCTCCACACTTTCTCTCCCCCTCTCTTGAGTACTTACATTCATAACTAATGTATCGGTAGCCATTGTGCTCTAGCTGAGAGCCTAACGACAGAAAGATGTTTCTGGACAGTGAGCCAGGCATGAGTGTTCAGCATGTTGTCAGTCGCGAGTATCATGCTGCACACATCTCAAGATAATACTGAAAAGGGAATAGGGGAATTATGCGCGATCTGGAAAAAAGTTTTCTTGCGATTTTAGTCTAAACGCAGTCCTTCAGCGTGTGAAGCAGAAAGGCTGTAATCCCCTCTGCTTGACAGGAGGAGGGTAAACCGTTTATTTTATCTTAGAACAAAAATTTCCATCAAGTAACTGAACAGAAATCATTTATCTGCAGTCTTAGATTTCCTTGATCTTGTTATTCAAATGGTTTTCATAAATCGGAATATATTTTAAACACGTGATTCAGGAAGGATGACTTGCACTAAAGCCAAAAAGAAAAATTCACTCTTAACCTCTTGAACATATACAATTCTGGATGAAGTAGATACCCATTTATTTTGGTGCTTTTGCCAGAGCTGTGGCCAGAGACAAGGTCTCTTTTGGTTCATGCCCCGCTATTTGCCAAATTACTCGCAAGAAGAAGTCAACAGGCAGAATTCCATATCCTCCGTGCTCTCCATCCTGAGATGGGGAGGAGATGAGAGCCTTCCAGATGCAGCTAAATGTGTTGCACCACATCTCTCTCTCTCTCTCTCTCTCTCTCTCTCTCTCTCTCTCTCTATCTCTATCTCTGGTGCCCTAAACGTTTCATTTATTCAAGCTCAGAGGAAACCTGACTCCCCTCGTTACAGAAAATCGAATAGGACTGCCAAATGCAGAAATGCATGTGACACACAGAATAAGGGTTCACAGTTCTTCTTTGCACCTCAGCGCAGTCTCAAAAGACACAGTCCTGACCGGCTAATGACTAGTGCCAAGGTATTACAGAGGTGGAACATCCACAATCCCGTCTCAGTGTCCATCTTGTCAGGAATAAAATAAAAACAAGATTCGAGCATTCAAAATGGGACCCACACCAAAACTGTGAGGGTAACACAGGGACAGAAAAGAGCGTTACATGTGGAAAAGCAGCTTATGCAAATGATGTTTAGTAATAATAGCATTCAAGCAGCATTAGAGGGAGAGAGAAAACAAATGATGCTAATTGCAAGAGAGCAAGCAGGCAGGCAAATGGATAGAAGGGTTCACTCCATGCTGCCATCCAGAAGCTAGGCCTGGTTCTGGGGAACAGGCCGTAGAAGCAATGACAACCAAAGACACTGTACAATAGATGTATATCTCTATTTTAAATCTGCAAAAACTACAGCTTAGCAGAGAGACTTGAATTCCATGGCAATTTGTTTTGCCATGTCGGTGGAAATTTAATAGAGTTTCTCAAGAGTTTAATGGTGTTTGTCTCAGGGAAACCTTGGTTAAAATCACACACTGCCAGATATTTTAATGGAGACAATGCATTCCTGCCAGCTTGCACAATAAACTCTATCATAGTCACAACTAACAATTTGACAGTCCAGTCTATGGTTCATCACATTTCCTCATTTGCTCATTTTCTAACATGCCTCTTTTTGCCGCAGCAGTAAGGGTGTGTGTCACCTTCACTTTTTTAATTAGCATGATCTTGAGACCTGCAAGAATTTGTGAACACTTTTCTTTGGTACTTTTGCAGAAAATCTGTTCATTCTTCTGATTGTGCCATCTTTTTTTTCTAGAGGTCTCTGTACGACTATACTCTACAGTTACAAATGTGATTACCACAGCTGATCTGCATCAGATAAAGGATACTAGATACATTTTCACTCCTATCAAGTGTCTCCGTTATGTCATTTATAATACAATTAGTTGTAAAACACAAATATATTTGTATTAAGAGCATTTTTTTTTAAGTAAGTACTTAACAGACTTTCTAGGGTCAACATCGGTGCCTGGATTACTTATATTTTGTTTTAAAGCACAAAATTATTCTGGTGACAAACACAATCTATAAATGGAGTAAGTGTTTCAGCAAAAAGTCAAAAACAGGTACACGTTGGTGGTGGATCTGTAATAATATGAGACGCCAGAGCCTGGGAGTCATTGTGTATATTGCTCTCTGTGGGCAAATAACAGGCACGGAACCCGTGGCCATTTTTACAGCATCAAGTACGCTCTATGTAGAACACAATGTTCCCTCACGATGTTCATACGTTCCGAGATTGTAATACCTCCTCACCACACACACTGAGAGATAAATGAAGAGGTGGATTTATCAGCGCTAAGATAAAGTCAAACAACATTCCTGGTCTCCCCAGTGGAGCGTAATTGGGAAATAGCTTTCAACATCCCTCTACCAGTCTTGTGGCTGTACTCCAATAAAGAATAAGGCTGCTCTGAAGGTAAAGTGGAGCAATTATTTTATTTTATTTTCATACATACTTTCAGCTTATCATGTGTATTACATATATCTGTAGCTATTGCTTGCTCTCTCTTGGACTTTAAAGTGGTTCCTCCCCAGGGTCAGACTGATTTCTGATTTATGCCCTAAACTCTCTGGACTCAGTGGAGAGCTATACAGTTGCGACTTCAAAGAGGCTCTGAGGAAAAAAATGTTGTGCTAATACATCTTGGCAAGGTCTATCTGTCACAGAACTGCCAGATGCTGAATTGAGCCTTCGATAGTTTATGAAAAATAAAGCAAAAATACAGTTTCAAAACTAAGACGGGTGTTATTTTGCAAGGCTCACAAGAAAGGAGGGTTAAATTTGTCATTTCTATAAATTACAAGCAGAGACACTTGAATGTATATAGGGAGATATTATCGATGCAACAGATGTTGTCACACTGCCATCTATAAAACAAGCTAAACGCTTGTTTGTGCCATGCTAACTCCCCCCAGGCGGCAATTACAGGCTCTATCAGATTGCATCCCTTAATAATACCAGCACTTTTCTGGAACTAAGGAAAAAACAGCCCTTTTAAGCCTATTGACAATTGATTAATAAGACTTCAAACTAAACAACAAAATATGTCTTTTTGCATTTCCCTCCAAAACAACATACAGTGTGTGACAGGCTGACACTGTTCATAAGTACTGTGAAAAATTACTCGTATGACTGTTGTAAACATCTGAAAAAACTTTTAAACATGCTTTAATAGATTTTTGGCCCCTTTGGGGCAACACAACAAGCTATTAACACAACAGTGATACATTCTCACATTTGCTGAAAACAGTTGCCCGCTGCAGCTGGAAATGCGATCGATGAGTGCAGCAAAGGTGAACTGAAGCAGTAAAGTTGCGGAATGTAAAACCAGAACAAACCCTTAAACTCCTCTGTGGAGCCAAGAGGAACGGCAGTCAGGTGATAATTCTCTGTTGGGTTTGTGACCGCACATTACACATGGTCATCTTATCCAAGAATATTGATTAGTGCGGGAACAGATTTACTGACCCATCTATCCATACCCACAGTGATTCCATAGCCAAAGAATCCAAATCTACTCCTATCCATCTCCAGTCAATTAATTACAGAATTGACTGACTCTCCTAATCTGCTCATCAACCAGCTCCCAGCTCAGTCACACAATCATATCTGTTCTTAAAAAACAAACGAAGGTTAAATCAGTACGTTTCTTGTGCTTCCTGCTTCATTCTGCCTGAGTGGAATGGGTTTCTCATCTAACAGAAATCACTTTGAAATGTACTTGAACACAACAAGAAGACAGACGTCAGTGTCTTCTTGATTGGAACGATGCGGATAATCTATGTTGGCAACGTGTGTCTGCATCTGTGTGCCAGAGTGTATGCATGGAATAAAGGTTGTCTCTTTATGTGCGCCACTGTGTGTGTGTGTGTGTGTGTGTGTGTGGGTGGGTGTGTGTGTGTGTGTATGTGTGTGCGTGTGTGTGTGTGTTTGTGTGTGTGCAGTCATAGAGTAATGGAGGCAGCTGATTGGCATAATCATGACTGACATCAAAAGGAGAGAAAGACAAGAGCTCCTGACTGACAATAGCAGCGCAGAGTGGAGGTAAAGTGTTGAAGTGATGCAGAGTAGGGTCTGCGGGTCAGGGATAATACGGGTCGAACACGCTGCCACACCTGGCCCTTGTCTGAAGAGCAGGTTACCTGAACAGCAAAACAAAAGCTCTCAGATTTAAAACTCTCTGCTTGTCTACTTGCAGTTTATGGAGCCACTGCTGTAAAGTGTTTTTGTCTGCGGCTTTGGTTTTCTATGAGATGAGGTGGAAAAACCACGACACAGTCCGCTCTTGGATTTTCCAAATCTTCTTTAAAGTATTTCTGGCACATTATGGCTTATGTGATTTTGTTTGTTTGTTTGGGCCAAGTGCAATAAAATGGAGAGGTATAAGGAAGTGTACAGCACATGGCAACAACCATCTCCATCTCGCTGATTTTTACGAAACCTGCTGTACACGCCTTTCCTTGTCCTTACAAATTATACTGACTATCCTAAGGTGGTGCTACAATTAAAACACCAATATTCTCAAATGTAGTATTGCATTAACATTCCTGGTTTACTGCGAACAGAGGTGGTGCATTTTGGTGGGGTGCTTTGACGTTTGAATTGTTATGCTGATTGGTCTGATGGGGTTGCTATAACTTAAAGTAAGAAACTTGGAGGGATAAAGCTCCCTGTCACCGACACTGCTGCTTGTCCTATTATGATTATAGCCATGCTGATTTTAAAACTGTATGTGATGACTCTTTCAGGGTAAAATGTAAACTTTTAATCTTTACCAGTGTTGTAGCTGACTCATACAGGATCTCATTAAACATTTAGCTGAGCTTTAACCCCTTCCTTATTGCTACATTGCCCGTTTGAATATAATTAGCCTTTTGTTGACATCAGACTTAGCAAAGTGAAAGATAATAAATTAGCAGTAATAAAAGAGAGACTGAGTGCGTTAGATGTTGGGCCTGTCTGTCTGTCTGTCTGTCTTCTTGCTCTGTCACTTTGTTTCATTCACCCTTTGCTTGTCTTTGTGTATTTTACCTCCGTCCAACTCTCTGTAGCTCTCTGTGCGCACCCACACATACACACACACTTCATAAAAGAGGTTTCTTTAGAGGTGAAAGCATAAATTAGGCAAACAAGCTCCCCTTTGATGAGCTAATACCTGTCTGCCAGCATCATTCAGTCGCTGAGTGTGTGCCAAGAAACACACGCAGCTTGGCATCTAAGTTGGCCCCGACTTCCTCTGTCATTTTTACACACTTTATCTCTCTATCTCCTTCTCTCTCCCTCTCCCTCTCTCTCTGTGACCCAGAAGCATTTGTTCCACCCATGGAGACTTCCACAAAAGCTAAAAAAAGACCCACTTTCCTATCCCATCCTATGGAGGAAAGAGGATAGGAGAGGTATGGGAAGGAATGTAACCCCAGAGTGTCATTATAATGGATAATTTAAAAGGCATGTTCTGCTTCTGAAAAGAGAGAGTGCCCCTGCCAAGAACTTAAATATATAAGATAAAATGGACAAATAGAGGCTAGTAAAAGCAACACTTGTCTTCTCTTCATTTCCACCACTGGGAGATATTATAGGAGATAGAAAAGACTTCTGCAAGGATAATGGCAATGACAAAAGAAATCCATTCATGTGTTCGTGTTCATCAGACCCGAGAATCTTGCATACAACAAAAACTCATTGCCAGATTTTATCTAACGCAACAAGGCTGGTGTTTTGATGTATTTTTCTTGTAAACAAATCCCATTAAAAACTAACATTGTTTTAGTCTAGGTCTTAATACTTTCCAACTTCCCTACCCTGTCTGTGGTTCTCAGCTCAAACCAGATGGTACCTATGGAAATTTTTAAACACGGGTCACTAATATATTGTGTGATTTAAAAGATGCCAAGTATTTTCCTAAAACCACTGGGCACTGTAGTCTTTAGAAAAGTCACTCAAATAGGAGTAAATTGTGCATTTGTTGGGAACTATTTTCCGCTGCGGATTAATACACATTTGGTGCGCTAGTGGGCATTTACAGAAAGAAGAACTGCAGATGACGTTGTTACATGAAGACATACAAGATATTTTTAATTCAACTATGATAGAGACTGACACAAGAAATGTTTTCACCGGACTGTACGGTATTTTGTCTCTTAAGTTCTTCCTGTTGGAGGATGATGGGTCAGAATTTGAGCTGCACTCTTGCAGTGTTCAGCAAATCTCTAACGAATACTGCTTAGCCAGGCTACAAGCCTTGGTCATCCTTAGCTGTCTTGTCAATGTCCTCCTCATGTAACAAACGGGTGACAAATGCCCCACAACAGGCTGGTGCCAGAGACCTTCTCTTTCTCTGAAATGATGGGGGAAAGATGTTGCATGAATGAACTGAAAAGTAGCATCAAGGTTGCTGGGGCTTTTACTGACAAGTGTGAATGTTCCTTGAGGGCTAATTCCTAGTGTAATGTTCCGCTGTATAAGTGTGTGAGAAGACTCTACTTGCCCTTTTCTAATGACTAAGATTACCACTACTGTCACTGTCATTCAACATTGACTAAAGGAGAGAGAAAAAAGAAGGAGAAATATGGAGAGAAAGAGATGGAGTGAATATGCAAAGGGGAGAAGTAATCACAAAAGCAGATCATGTTGATTCAGTATGGTCTTCATCTGTACAAATATTTGTGTGTGCTTCTTTTTGATTGCTCGGAATGGCTAAGGAATGGCTGCCATTGCAGAAAAAAACCAAATAAGGGAGCACAAACAGGGCGAGAATGGACTACAGGTATTGTTTCCCTCTCTAGTTTTGTGTCTGTGACAGAAATACCAATTATTCATTGCTGGAGAACATTTCTATTCAGTGCTATTGGTATGTGGTCTAATTCTTCTTGGTTGCCTTGGTGACATGCACATCAGGAAGAAAAACCCGGCAACTCGCAGCCTCCCAGCCTGTTAACCGATTCCTTGCCATCCAGAGACATGCTCTCAACTGCGGATTAAAAGGTTAAAAAAAAAAAAAGGACACATCCATACCTGCCAATGAGGAGGAATTCCCCAAACACCTCTAGTCGCCTCATGGCCATCAGGAGACCTCGGACAGTCATGCCCTCGCAGAAACACACCACTACACGGGCTTTGGGTAGACGTTCCCGTAGTTTCCTCAAAAGGCGGTCAAAGTGCTTCTCCCCAGCATTACTGTAGATCTTGTCAGAGTGGGCGATGCATAAGCCCTCCTGAGAGGCCAGCTCTTTGAAGGCCTCCATGCCACTCTCCCCATAGTTTCCTGCAGGTAATGAAAACAACAGACCGTTACTAACAAATGAGAATCCAGCCAGAAAAAAAAAATCCTGTCCTTACTGGAATTAAACAATCAAACTTTTTCCCCTTATGTAATGTATTTTCACCATTTGGTAATACCACTTCCAAAATGAGCGTCTGTGGGTGTGGGTAATACACTGGCTGTGATATTTTCACTAACTGTGAGATGAAAATACGGGACATTGTTCTCCGATTGTAAGTCACACAATCGATGTGTTAGAAATAACAGTCATTACATGCCTTGTTGCTTATAAACACGTTAACATTATTAAATAGCATGGTTAATTGCTTTAAATTCATACATTTCTTATCATTTTCACTGATGGACAATCAATGTAGCACAGCCCCCACAGCAGTTGCTCAGCACATCAAGCCCTGGCTGAGCGGAAGCTCTGATCCTCTATTAATGAGTGTCAGAGAGTGTACTTACTACTGATTGCAATCAAAGTCAGAAGGGGTAGATAGACAGAAGATACAGTAGCTATCCTTGTTTAACCATCCCAATCAAGCCAACCCAAATAGGAGCCCTGTAAAGCTGCTTGATTCTAAGTCTTCTATATCCATGTGGACTGCAGTGCTTGACTAATGTGTCACAGTCTGGATTGTTGATAAAGCCCACAGCTCTTTAGCATGAGAGCTGGATTACACGGACAATCCAATCACTGGTGAATGCTTGAACAAGTGTCTGTGTGTGTGAGTTTGAATGTGCATGTGGTCAGAGGGAAATTTAGAGCACCTATCCGTAAAAATCGGAAAACATTTGCTGCGCATTTGCCTTGATGAGAGGCCAAGTTCCTAAGGGCCTCCACGCTGCATTCCCCTTTTATGGGTGAAAACAAATACTCTATCTGTGCATTGCGTGCCTTTATACAGCAGGGAAGACAGCAGTCGAAATAGGCGTCACAGTAATGCATTTACTCTGGCCCATGGACCCATGCGTTGGTTTTCCAATAGTTCTTTGATGATTTGTACATTCGCCTCATTTCATTCTCCCACTGGTAAATGGAAATAACGAAATCTAATTATTTTATTCTTTCCATCTAGGCTGTGAGACGGGTGGATGGTGGTGCATGAGCCGACAGCCCATTTGACAATGACCACCAAAAACGTGTTCTGAGTATTCCTACCAGACTGAAGATAATCAGGACAGGTAATTTATGCAATTTGTACAGCCCTAGCTGTTGCTACGGGCAACGAGCTGCATTTATAACTTGTCTTAGGCGGTGGAGAGGGAAAACTCATGAGCTTAAGCCGGTCGTGACCACTATTTCAGAGATAACTGAAGATAGCGCAAAACAAGCGGATTTACATATGGCTTCTTAAAGGTCAGGGTGAAGTCTGCATCAGGCAAATTATGATGGGAAGTCTCGGAGATAAGAGTTTACTATGGCTCCAAACTTCTCGGCTGTCATCTCTTATGTTCAAAACTGAACATATATTCAGAATTTATATTTACAGAAGGTCTGCGTGTAAAAGAAAGAAAAAAAAAAAACAAAGCTTGCAAGGTTGGAATTTAAATTTCACGTTTTTTTTTTTTAGAAGGTATCCTACTTTTACCACTCACACTGTAGCCTGAGTAAGTGATGTTGCTGGCAATAAAATTCATCTTTCCCCAGGCAGGTCTTTCATTACTCTTAAATTATGACTTCGGTCCCAGAGGATCCTCCTGTAGGTATGCTGAAGGTCAGACAGCTGACGCCACCTAGTCATAACTCCAGGTACTACAGCTCCCTGACTCCCTCTCTTCATCTATCTAGTAGCAACCTGTATCAGAGCCCCTCTCCAGCAACTGACTATAATAGGACACTCCAAAGATGTTTTTACACTCCCTGTGAGTCCGCAGCTCCTGGGGGGTTTCTTGGGTAATGTAGCCTGTCAGTCATAATTTCGGTGCACATCACTGACTGCGTTTCACTAAGACTTTAATGAAAAGCCATGGACATAATTCACTTCACAGTAATTACTCTGTCTACCCAACCCGTCTCTCCTTTTTACCTCCTGTCTCCACCATAACTGTTGAGTTCTCAGAAAGAAAAGTGAGCTCATCGTGGTATGAAATACTGAGCGCTATTATTCCTAGGGTTTCTGAGGAGATAAGACACTCCTTTTCATTTCTATGCATCTGGTGAAATTTGAAACAGTAACGTCATTTTTCATCCCAGCCTCATCCTCCTGACTTTGGACCCCACGGAATTTATTTAACATTTCTGAACAAACGCCCAAGTTGCCGCTGCTAAAATGCCGCTGCTCTTGTGCTTGGCAAGATAGCGAGTTTTAAAACTTGCAACTCTGACGACTCGGATAACAAAGCCAATAACCTCCACCTTTGGCTCCAAATACCGAAACATTTAGAAAGTGCCAGGGAAGAGGAAAGAGTAACATTACATACACTTCAAACAGAAACAAAAGAAGGGACCGCCCCATATTTACTCAACACGCATGCCTCTCGCAGTCCATACCCTGGTGCGGGTTATTTAATCCGTGCACACACAGCTCTGTGATAATGCCTGGGGTTCGTGGGAAGGTGTGTTACTGAAAGTTATGCCCACGCAATAACTCAACTCCGGACAACTGCCTAAAAAATCCTAATGAGGATGTACTCAAGAATGCACATAAATGGACACGACTATCTGCTCCAGCCAGCGAAAAGTCAGTGAAAGACGGAGACAGAGACCGAGACCGAGAGATGTACACAGGGAGGGCACCAGAGTGACCGGTTCGACTCGAGAGACAAACATGGAAGTGCACCTGCCAAGTTGCAATCACTGACGAACACCTGTGATTATGATCATGTGAATTGTTCGGGAAATTAGGCCCAACGATTACCCAGGTAGTAGACCTTTACTAGTATATAGATATCAAAGCAAATGTATTTTGTGTGTGTCACTCTAACTCTAACTCCAAAGTCTGTGATCAACAAGAGCATTACAGCCACACCACGGTTTATTAAAAACACCATAATCAATGATGAGGTCACTATAAACTGGCTGTACTGTCCACTAAAAGACTAACAGACAACACGGCTGTTTGCACATTATCGGAGTATTATGGATGTTATGGAGGTTATTTTTTTCCAGTTAGGGAGGTCAGTGATGGGGTCTCACCCTCAGTGTGCACCGCAGACACATAGGTCCAGTTGTAGCGCTTGACAATGTCCAGTACGGCCCGGGCCTGGAGGGTGTCTGAGGGCACGACCCTCAGGAAGTACTTGAACAGAGTCTTGTCACTCAGGTCGATGCTGGTGGCAGAGTAAGCGATCTGCGGGATGTTGAAGAGCTGCAGCAGATTTTGCACCTGGATGGCCACAGAGCTGGATCCCGGTCCGATCACTCCGGCGATGGGTTTCTTGGTGGGTGGAGGCTGGTTGGACGGGGTGCCATCAATGCACCATTTGGACCCGTCCTTATCATCCCGGATGGAGATGAGGGAGTCCCGGATGAACTCGATGCTCTGCTCCAAGGCCACAGAGGAGTGCCAGCAGGAGTCCCGGATCTCACAGCCCAGGCTGATGTTGGGAAGCAAGTTCGGGTCGGTGTTGATCCGGTCCAACGTGTGGAACATGGCCTCCACCCTTTGGATGCCGTACTGCTCGCGGACGTCCCCGCACTTCCGCTCGGCCACTTTCTCCGCAGACGGCTGGTGGTGGACGGAGAAGAGCGCGCCGATGATCACGTCTCCGTCCATGCGCGCCACGGAGCGGGACGCGGCGCGAGGGACCACCGACCGCTCATAGATGCTGCTGCTGTGGGAGAGCACGAGGGCGCGGAAGAAAAACGCGGGGAGACACAGGAGAGCGAAGAGACCCATCTTTACGCGTGCCATATCGTGCCACATCGCGTGAGCCGTGCCAACTGCGCAGGCATACTATCCTCTGTCCGTCAGTACATCCACGTTCGTCCCAGCGACCACGATCTGTGAGCACGACACCTGGGGCATATCCATGCACACCTGCAGAAAAAATGAGACAAACTGCTGTGAGGAACGAAGCCAGATGCGCTGAAGGTTTTGTAGGAAGAGTTGACTAAGCACGCATGCTCCTCTCCATCACCGCCCCTGTTTTACAAGGGGCCTCGCGCCTGTCTTATCAACTACCACCGGGGCGCCTTTGAGCAAGGCACTTAACACACACCCAGCCGGTCAGTGGTTCGGCAGCGGCTGAACAGAGCTGCCGTCCAGCGGGGAGCTGCCGTCCGCCGTGCCGGCCGTGTGGGTTCCGGAGGGAGCAGCCAGGTATTCGAAAATCCCCTCGGACAGTCGTGTTCTATCACAGATAAGCAGCGCTCCGAGCGAGGAGCGGCTCGGCGTACTGCGCTTCGTTGCCCATTGACAAGAAGCAGCTTTCAGCACCGCGGACAGCACAGCGCGCTCCCCAGAACACGTTAGGAGGTGCGCCTTTGGGGAATGTGGCCCGTGCCGCCCCCCCCCCCACCTCAGAGACACGATCCTCACGATCTGACTCAGCTGGTTTCCAATGAAGCCGAGGAAACAGAAAAATCCCTCCACAGTCGACTCCTGTTTGAATTCTACAGGAGGGACCGATACGAGGTGCCCCGTTTTCACCCTGGCTGTTTTTGTGTTAACCGTGCCGCACATTCTTCTTTCTACCTGTCGTGCATCTCAAGGTAGCATCGGCTGATAATGATGATAATAATAATTCATAATAATAGATAATAATAATTATACACGAACTGAGCTGATATCTTTAGTAGAATACAAGCATGACAAGAATGGTCTGTTTTCAGTAGCCCGCGCCTTATGTACCTCACATCTATCGGTCTTCATTGTCCTTTGAACATCCTACATATCCGAAGCCGCTTTTTCTGTCTGTTGCGTCCAAACTTACCTGATTCCTTCAGACATGTCGCGTGCCTTCCACCGTCTTCTGTAGCGCGTGGTCCTGGGCTGTATCACTTGAGTTTCTCCCTCCCTCTCTCTCTTCTCTCTCTCTCTCTCAACTAAACATGACGACCCCCCCCCCCCCCCCACACACACACACACACACACACACCACCACCACCACATATGAACACACGTTTTTTGCAAAAAAAAACAAACGTGTGACTGTGGATGGATGACCATCATCATAAATATTCGTAGCAATTTGATATTCAGCCTGTCAGCAATGCTGTTGTTTCAAAAAAAAAAGGGGGGAGAATAAGTGAGATGAACTGGCGTCGGGCGTCATCCGCCACCGGGATGATCTGACAGCTCACCGGTAACCGCAGGGGGGAGCTTACGGGAGGCCGGACGGTCAACTCCCGCCCGCGCCGAGCGGCCAGGAGCACCCCTCCGTGACTTGTATCTGAGAGCTTCGCTCTTTGGCGCGAGGCCCGGCCTCTCGTGGGTGTCTTCAGCACCACGGACAGCAGTCAACAGCTTCGCGGGGCGCCACCTGGCGCTTGGTTTTTTTTAAGGTCACGGGCGGCAACTCGGTCCTCGGGTCAACGGGGGCTGAGCGGAGGCCCGATCCGCATTTATGGCGGTTTTCACGTAGACCCGCTGCGGGTCCGGGCCAAGCCCCGTTTTCATGTGGGGACGTATAGTGAATAGTGACATAAAAGTATTTTGTTCATGCGAGCGATTGTTCCGCTTACGGTGATCGCAGGCTCCAGGAGTCTTAACGGCGAGCGAGTCTTAATGGTTTAACTCCACCCCGCAATGATACTAGGGGGGGGGGGGCAGGCGGTGTCCGTGGCAGGGTCCCGTCGTGACTCGCGCCAGGCGGTATAAATCACAAGCAAACTTATAATGGAGTCGCCACGACTCTGCCATCGCCGGCGCCGGGGGCTCCGAGAGCGAGCATCTGCTACTGAACCTGAATGAAAGTGACATGTCTGAGAGCGAGGGACTACTTGGACGCTGCGGCCCAAACTTCAGGGCAAAAGGGCGACGGCGGCACTCGGTTTATCCGAGGGGCTGCGGTCTGCGTGGGGTTGACAGCGAGGCTCTCCAGCAGTGACATGAGCAGGCTTACTATTGGACTGTGGGTGAGGAGAGACCAATCAGTTATATAGTATCAATTAAAGGTTGCTTAAACATACACCCCATCAACCAACCTTTTTGGCGAGCCTATTTTTTTCACGTTAGGCCTTGCTGTGTGCAACGTTGGCACTTATTCGGCAACATCTGTCCTCTTCGTCGAGGCGGGGTTGACATCCCATTAAAGACGCCACAGTCCGCGGGCGGCAGCGCAAAAAGGGGTCTCGCGTTAATACCTGGTCCGTTGTCTGAAATGCCACACTAAACCAGGAAAGCATGGTTTTCAGCACCGGGCATAGCACCGTCGCCGGGATGTTACAAACACGGACAGCAGGTGGAAGAGCAAATCTAAAGTCACAAAATAAAGACAAATATGTTATTCAACATGTTTTTTTGGTTTTTTTTTTACTACATACAATTAAAAATGGTGCCCTGAAACCACTTGTGTCATATATCCAAGAAACCACACTCCTACTTAGTAATTCGTGAAAAACATAATTGTTCTCGTACCATTTGCTGGTTCAATGAAAGAAAGGCTTGAACTGCAGTAGACCGATGTCTGGGTGGTTGACTACTTTTAGCTCAGAAAAACCCCCGTCGGTCTCAAAAAGAAGATGTGCTCTCGATTGTGGCTTCGTTGGATTGAGCCATTTTCAACGTCATCCACACATCCATCACACCCAGCCCTCTGTCCCTCCACTCATCCTTCATTCTCTTTACCAATTTTATCATCTGCCCCCCCCCCCCTCGGGCCGGCAGTTGACAGCTCACCGCGCAGGGTCGAACACTGTGTGTGTAGCAAAAACTTCAGGGCAGAGGTGTGTGTGTGTGTGTGTGTGTGTGTGTGTGTGTGTGTCTGCGCAGGCCTTAACAGTAGGACCCTTGTTTCGGTTGCCTGGCAAACTATAGACAGGCAAACCTCAGGTGAAACACGTGACCCAATGACCCCCAGATGTTTGCGTGACGTCATTCTCGGAATCATCCACTGCATATTGGGTTTAAAATACACAAATTAAAAACACACATATATATATATCCATGTTACCATTAGAAGCTCATGCGTGTAGAGTATTGAGAATTTTGAAATTTGAGTTGCATACAACGGCTGAGCTATAAATACAATTGTGATTTTTTTTTTTTTTGTTCACTTGCTTGGCTCAAGAGTATAAAGATTTTAACAGGAAACGCCGTTGCAAATTCCGACAGCCTTTTTATAGAACAATCATTTTAGATCTTATGTCACGCAAGTAGTGATGGTGCCGCCGACCGCACGGGTTTGCTTTCAACACCTCTCGACAGGTGTACTCGGCACAGCTCAGCACTGTCCTGCTGATGTGTCCATGAGTCAGGGCCTCCGGCTCCAGGGGGTGCTGGTTCTGTAGGTGACCCCGAGCTCGGAACGCGGCGTCTCCCTCTGTTAACGGCAGTGAACTCAGGCATAGTCTAAACCGCTACGGGCCAGGAGGCCGCTTGGCGAAAACGGTGCGACAGGGACCTCTCCTGTTGGTCACTGGTTACTGCGTGCAGAGGAAGAGACGGGCGAGGTAATGTATCAGGTCCCAAGATTGATGGGATTTTTCTGTTTTTTAAAGACATGACAGAAGAAGTAATTTTCTTCGTCAATTGTCTTATTTTTTGAATGTTTTTCTTACTTGTACTTATACATTTTGTATCCATTTTTCTTTTAGTTTGTTTCAATCCCCCAACTACAATTGTAAATCTATTTTTACTGCTATGAGCAATTAAAACAAGGTCAATCCAGGTGGGGGGGAAAAAAAATCAGTGATTATTTGATCATTTCACTTCAATAAAGAACTTCAAACTGTATAGACCCCAGACTTTGCTCGTGTGTGCTTCAAGTTACATTTATCCAATCGTCAGAATACAAGGAATATAAATTGTCGGGGGCACTTACGGATTACATTTTTTTTTTTTAATTTTGCATACATAATTTAATGTGCCACCGATGCACATTCTCTCATTTTTATCCTGCTAAACTCAAAAGTACCTCTGCGAAACGGTCCGTTTGGTCCCGGTGGGCAGTTACTCCAAAATAGCGTATCTTTCGATCATGAGACGAACGAACTGAGAGCACTTGAACGCAGCACACACTCAGCCGGGCCGGTCGGGCTAAGGGATTGTTTGCACCTGACATATTTATCGATAGTGGAAATATACGCACTTACAGTGATGGTGTATGAATATCTTGTCGGCTAAAGAATTTGCATCTGTTTGTAAAGCTATTTCAGATGGTTTAATTTAATTTACAGGTGCTATAGATAATATATATATATACTGCTGACACTAAATGCATTGATAAGCAAATTCGAAATGAATTGCACAAAAAACAAACAAAAAAAGACGTAATTTAAATGTTCAGATTCCTGCATCGCATTTTTTTTTATAAATATACAACTACAGCAGTTCATAGTTTATTTTAAGTTTTCACTGTAAATTATGATCGTATGGGCGAGTTCTTTATTTACAAATGTTGATTTAGTCATTGTTTACAACTTTGTTTAAATTTACGTCGGAGCATCCATCTACACAAATAAACGGTATTTTATTTTTTTTCTATACTTGCCGTTTTTCTTTTCTTTTTTCATCAATGTAAAATGGATGTACGTTTTTGGACAATAAAGTTTTGAATGGGGGAAAAAAAAAAAAGGAGTCTTGAGTGAAAAGAGATGTAGCTAGCACACATTAGCAGTCGCTCTACTGAGGTAACTACAGTTAACAGCTAGGTGTAGTATATAGTTCAATCACACATATCTTATCATACGTTTTCCTGCCACTACGACCATAAGGTGAGAAACTACTCGCATGCTAAGCCGACGTTATGTAGCTGAGTTAGCTTGCCGGGAGCCGTTCAACTTCTGAGCTGGCTATCTGTTGTTAGCCAACATTACCCGACCAGTGTAAGCTAGCTTGTCATTGTTACAAAACAAGTTGATTTAACTGAGAAGGAACAGTTTGAAACTAACTGGAGTGCAGTAGGGGGATGTATACAAACTACTGTACACTCTTGTTACCGTCGTTTGTTTTGCTACAGTGCTGTTTGTTGTAAGTATACTTCAACTGTCAGGGACATGAACTACATACAGAGGATTCCGGGTGAGCAGCTGTCTCAGTTGTTATCAGTGAACGGGCACGTATTAAGTAAAGCGAGCCATCCTGAACTGCTGGCTACAATCTCATTTAACAATAGCTGGAGTGGTATGTATCACCACAGTTAAGGATTTAGTTATGATTAAAAAAAAAAAAAAGAATTATTATTATTTCATGGCTCATTGAGTTAGGTGATACGGTTACTGATGTCCATGCAAGCTGCACATACAATTCTAGCCAAAGACTTTTGGGAGACAGAACAGCTACTCCTTTTCAAATTTACATGAACGTGTATCCATACATTATCTAATAAAGTGGTTATGGAAGCAGGCAGACAGTTGCTGTGTTAGCTACCTTGCAGTAATATCATAGATTAGCTTCTTAGTTGCTGATTTTGTTAGTTTTCTGTCTATTCATGTAATTAGCTAATTCTTTGTCAACCATGTCAGACATATTGAAAGAAATACACAAATAGTTCTTTTTACATATCTTCAAGTTTTTCTGGTACAATTCAGAAGTGTTATTCAAGTGCTAGACAAAGATAACTAGAGAGCATTACATTACTCAGCTATCACTAGCTGATCCCCAGTTCCATACTACATATGTACTGCATTTACTATGTAATTTTTGCAGTTAATTTACAATAAATCAACATGCTTTCCAATTTTATATTACTAACAGGACATTATACAATACATGGATCATCAGATGTTAGTCTAACTGCAACTTTTGAGTAACTCTGACAATTGGATGAGAATTTTCAAAGAGAAAGCAAAAATGTTTTTTTTTTTTGGTTAGTAAGATCTTTCTTGGGCTGCATCACAATTATCTTCAGCTTCTTTTAATGTTTTACAGCTTTGAATTGCTTGTGCATGGCATTGTTGGGAAATGGTTTGTATTCAGCACACTCAAAAGTGTTTTTAGTATGGATTCTAACTGTTTTTAGTATAGTTGACACTTTGTTAACATACAACAGACTCAAAATCTGCTTGGAATTAGTATGTAATATGGAACTAAGACATCCCAAATGTAAGAAAGGAAAGGTTTTGACCTCCTTGATATCGAGCTGGGAAGCTTCCTAATAAGGTACTTGTATGAGACTGCCTTATGGGTGCACCACGTGACTGCAGTTGACGTCCACATAGGGTGGAGTGGGGGCAGTGTTTCACAGCATGCTCTAGAGAAAGAACACCAGACAATTTAGGTTTGCTTAGTCATTCAGTTTATTTGGAAGTTGACAACAGATTACATCAGGTCTACCATGTTAATATGTTAGTTGTAAATGCAATACATCACTGTTAATGTAATTTATGTTAATATTTATGTAACTCAGTCATGTATGATGTCATTGCTCTTTCATAAGATCATTTGTTCATTGACATTTTCTCATTTTATCCAAATAAATCTGTGCTCTTCTTTTTTAAATAAATGCAAGGGATACTCTGCAATTTAGTAATTTCAGCAGTCTGTCCCATTTTGCACCACAATAAATACTTCCGTATGTTTAAGACAGAGCCATAGATTTTAACTCCATGTTTATATATTTTATATATATTTTAATACACAAACACACCCCAATATTTTTACTTTGCTTAGGAATATGAGGAAGGTAGGTCAAAATCTGTTTTGTGGACGTTTACTACATTAATGCACATAAAACACATTTGTGTACACTGGTCCTGGGTATTGTACTGTTTTAGCTTTCTAATGTTGATTTATTGTACAGTATTCTCTAGTTATTGTTTACTCTCCTCTGCTTGATGTATTTGTTTCTCTATTTAGCTTTCCAGTTTTATTTGTGGTGTAGTTTTACTCATTTTTTACCCATTTACTCTCTATGCTCTATAGCTTTTGCATTTTTATCTACTCTTTTTCTTGTGCTGCTGTATTTCTCTTGATGGATGGACGTAGCCTCAATAAGCTTTGGCGTTTTGTTCCTGTTTGTGCCAACAAAAGACTAAGCTTTGGGGCATACAACTAAGCAAGTACACTGACATCTGGTAGTTTGCAGTAATTATAGCAGCCATTCAAGATTGGCCCAAAGCTCTGGTACAACACCTCACTGATTTCATAGTTTCAATCTTATATATGTGCAATAAAAATCTAGGAAGGCTACTTTTAAAAATATTTTTATCAATAATATTCTTGTTCATAAAGATTGCAGTAAATACACATATTATTGTGTGATATGCCACTGTAAAATAATTTATATATCTGTTGTCCTACATATCGGACTTTTTTGTTGACATGGAATGTGAATGTACCTGTTGTGGTATAGGCTATGTGACCACTGTGTGTTGTTCCTTCACGGTCTACATTTTTATGACATTTCATCTGAGTGGCAATGTAATCTGACATGACGGAAGAATGATACTTATCAAAATATTAGTTTTATTAAATGTTATTACTTGGTAAGTCAGATTGTTCTTGTACTTATGATCATGTCATGTTATTTTATATCGCTGTATTTTTCCCATCATTCCCCTCTTGTCTTATTCTACCAATGTCAGAGAATGTATCAGTTGAGTTTTCATTCGACACAAGATCAGACACAATTTAGAAAAAGTGCACTTCACAAAGCGAAAAGAAACAGATTTCTGTACCTCAGTATAGTCCACTCAACACTATGAACCCCCCCATAGAGATCAATAAAATCTTGTTTTGTCATGTTTTAGCTTACCTTTTAAACACTTATATTATTTGCTCTTTCCATTTATTTGGCAGGATAGTGGATTTTCTCAAAGTCCCCATCAGGAGCTTTCAACCCCCTCAGCTCTGACGATGGAGGAGGACCATGTTCACTGTATGTCCTGTGTTAACCAGAGATGCATGGTCAGACCTGAACCAGGCATTTCTTGTGATCTTATCACCTGTCCTCTGGTTTGTGGGGCTGTATTTCACTCCTGCAAAGTTGATGAGCACCAACTTATGTGCCCGCTGGTGAGGGTTCCCTGTCTAAACAGCGGCTATGGCTGCCCTGCCACCCTGGTGCGCAACCAAATGTATGGACACCTCGAGTTGTGTCCAGCTGGAGTTGTGTGCTGCACTATGGAGTGGAACAGATGGCCTGTTAGCTGCCTGGACTATACTTCCTATGAGAGCCTTAGCCGTGGGGTGGAGGAGGTGGAGCAGCTGGACATGGCACTTGCCCTTCAGGACCAGCGTACCCTACTCGAGTCCCTCAAGGTGATTGCCATGGCACCTACTGCCGAGGGAGAGCCACTTGTCCCGGTTAGTAAGGAGAACAAGGCAACAGACTCAGCTTTGCTAACATCTGCCCCTGAGGCCTCCACCTTTATTGAGTCACCTTCACAGTCATCATCCTCACATCAGCCACAACCTCCCCCACCAGGCTCGGCAAAGGAGAGGATTGTCAGTGGAGTTAATGGCTTGAATGAGGAGCACTTCAGTAAACTCTATGAGGCCACAGTTGAGACTGCAAGAAGTCTAGCTGCTGCTTTAGACTTTGTTAGCAGTGCCAGTTCTGTTGACAGCAGCTCAGAGTGTGTGAACAGAGGAGCTGCTATGCAGAAAACTAGATTGGGCAACAATGGAGAACTTCAGAACGGACTGGAAGACAAAACACCTGCAGCTGCTGATGGTTTGAATAAAAGAGAGAAGGAGGAGAAAAGCGTTTGTTCTAACTGTTTGAGTGGAAATGGGGCTCCTAAAGGAACAGATCTAAAGATTTTAAACTCAACCAATGGACCACAGTCAGGAGCAATGGAGGCCTTACCGGACACAGCCTGTCCTGTTGAGGTGCAAGATTACATGAATGCTGGTGTTTCTCAAGAGCCAGTGACCCCTCAAATGACATCTACCGTGCATGTCAGCCAGGCTGTGGCACAGAGGGCTGGTCATGTGGTCCTGGAAGACAGGGGGCTAGTTCTTTTAGAAAACCATGGGTCTGAGCGGAAGTTCCACAGTTACCAGTTTTTTAGGGGCCAGAGCCAATATTCATTTCCTAACGGACGGATAGGTTTCATCCCAGACAGGTCATTGTATAGATTACGACCCAAAATGGAGGACAAGGCAGTGGATACCTCGGATCTGGAGCAGGATGACGACCCCATGGGTCTAGGAGAGATTGATCTGATCACAGCGGCCCTGCTCTTCTGTTTAGAGGAATCCAGAGAGTGTAGAAGAATCTCTGATACAGTCTATGTTGATGGGTACCACGTTGACTTTGGCACACAGACTTTCACTTTCCCTGCAGCAATCTTGGTAACAAACACTAGAGTGGGTGACATGGCGTCTGCGTCTGCCTGCGATCATGCTGCCCCCCAGCTCTCCTACCCCAGCCCTTTCCGCACTCTCCGCCTCGGTCTTGTCCTGGAAGCTCTGGAAGTTGAGGCAGTCCCTCATAACCGCTACCTCCCTCCGAACCCCCGCTACCAGCACATGTTCCCGTTTGTCTGTGGTCAGTCATTCCGCCGGGACCAGTTTTTTTCCCATTTCACAAATGTCCATGGTGATATTCATGCTGGCCTCAACGGTTGGATGGAGCACCGGTGCCCCCTGGCATATTATGGCTGCACATTTTCCCAGCGGAGGTTTTACCCATCCACCCAGGGGGCCAAGGTGGTTCATGACAGACACCTCAGGTCCTTCGGGGTTCAGCCTTGCCCAAGGGCAATACTTACAAGTGACTCCCAGTCTGACCAATTTAGTCAGCTGCCCATCGAGATACTGTGGCACATAGCTCGGTTCCTGGACAGTTTTAGCCTGTGCCAGCTGTCATTGGTTTCACGGACTATGAGGGAGGTGTGTGCCAGTCTTCTCCAGACCAGGGGGATAGTGGAGCTGCAGTGGGAGCAAAGACAAGGCCCTGGTGCTCATGGCACTGTGTCATGGCAGATCAAAAATAGAGTGAGTAGAAAACTATTGAAAAAATGTTGATCTGTCCTTTTATATGGTAACAGTGAGCTAGAAGGAAATTTTAGGATTTGGGGATGCTGTAAGAAAACCAGGGAATGAAATTTTACTAGAGGATTGTGTGGCAATTGCATGTACCAAATCAACGGGAGTCCTACTAAAATATTTGAATGTAACACCCTCTTCATTCCATCATCCTTTTCTATTTACTTTCGCAGGTGTGGAGATTCAGTACTGCTTTCAGCCCAGTGTTGTCGTGGGGTTTCACTGATCTCCCCAGCATGTCGGACCATCTTAAGAAGTGCCACTTCAACATAGTGCAGCACAAGACAGAACCGATTCCGCTTCCTGCCATGTGTACTGCACGAGATGGACACTCGCTGCGTCGTGTCCTGCGTCACGTCAACACCTGACCAAACAAGGCTGACCTCGCGTAACTGCACGAGAGTCACTGTGGTATTATGTGGATGTTGCAATTAAAGATTTTCTGTTGTGAAAAACAATTAACTCATCCTGTATTACACAATAGATTATGAAAAAGCCTTAATGAAATAACAACTTACTTGTCACAATGAAGGTCTGTTTTTGTGGGTGATCTCTATGTAACCGTTTAGCTTTGCATGAATTTTTGCTGGAAATGTACCCTTATTCTGGTAAGACAAAGTATATTTTCTTGAAGACGAATATGCACGATAGATTTATATTATTCTATATGATACACTGAGAAAGTGGAGAGAGATATGAATGTTTTCACTATATTGCCTTTCAGTAGTAGCCTTGGGAAAAAGCAAATTATTCATTATATTTCATTTTTTCTGTGTGACAGAAGCTATGCCAGCACTTTACACAAGATTTGCTAATCCCTCCTATGTTGATCTGTGAACTGAAATGAGCTAGTCTTTCTGATCCCAATTAAGGGTGTCAACTCAATGCAAGTTTGTTATCTGGGTTTGTAGTTATCAGGACATGAGTCAAAACAGAGGGATATTAATATGAGAATAGCCCAATAATGCATGTGATTTGCTACCATTCAATAAAATCTTTACAGCCTTTTATATGTGTTTTTGTCTTAACAGCTTTCCCCAGTTTTTCAGTGTAACACTTCATTGTTGTTACTATCCACAGGTGTTTTGATAATAAGGAAAACATCTGAACTTTACCTGCAAAAGTTAGGATCTTATATTGAACAGAGCCAGAGCACTGGTGCGCCATCAAATGTCTTCACAATAATACTTCCTGAGTTTGTGTAGTCATTCACTATGTTAAAATGTTACAACGATTGTCACATTAATTGCAATTGTAAAACCAACAAGATCAACAATGAGTAAGAGAACAATGATGACAAATAAAACTGATGCTGCATAGGAACCTAAAAGTTCGCTATCACTTTAACTATATATATTTAAGTAATTCAGGATTTTATTTATATAAATAATATATTATGATGCATGCAGACATATTTGATAACTTGTATGTTACCCTGATTGGTACTGAGAGCGAATCTGAGCACACTCAGCTGGCCAGCTTTGATTGGATGCAAAGATAAGTTTTAATTTATCATGTAACTTTCATTTTATTCTCTTTAGGAGGAGTTCCCCTCCCTGACAAGAACAACTTTTTTTCCTTCTTTTTTTTCTTTTCTTTCTTTCCTTTTTTTTTGCTTGATGGGAATTCTGTCTAAAACTTTGTTGGGGGAACAGTTTTGGAAGACGCTTAATATATAACGGATCATATCTGAAGTTTTTCTACATGCAGTGTAACTATTTTGAGCCATTTGGTCTATGTTATTATCTATGATTGAGTCATCCCCTCCAACCACAGGTGGGAATGTACTCAGCGATGACACTTTTTTCTTTAGGTTGCCTTCTCCTCCTTAAGTTGGAGAGTGATCCTTCCCATGAAGCCACAGAAAAGGACTGGACACCTGAGGAGGATGGAATTATTTTCCCCTGTCACAGATGGCTGTCCAGGGGTGAATCTGTGTTGTTGAGAGGGGGAAGAGGTTAGTGATGAGGTATTTTCCCTATCATGTAAAACCAAAGCTTTTTTAGTGTCAAAGGAGCTATGTGGAGGCTAAAAATGGTGCATTTTTCCTTTATCATGACTGTTTAAATATAATTTAAATGAATCTGTGCAGATTTTTTTAAATTAAATATCCACCTCTGGGCTGTAATCCACACAGCTACAAAAGCTTTTGAGGATGTCCATCCTCAACTAGTAGGCCAATGGAAAAAAGAATTGGTAAAAAAAAAAGAAATTAATGTACAAGTGAGTGTTCCATCAATATCAAGTTACGGTTTAATAAGGTACATGTGTATGAACATTGACTGGGATTATCATTTCCTGTTTTGTTTTTTTTGCAGGTGGGGGAAGCATGCAAAGGGAATGCCATACATCTTAAACATCAATGATCCAAAAGCTGTTCCTACAGATATCAGCTTCTCATTCACAAAGGCCTCACAGTTTAAATATATAAAAGAAGAGGCGTAAGCGCTACAACCTACCATTATTTTAAAAATGAAACCTGGATAATCAAACACAAATAACTGGCTAAATAAAGTGAAGACTACTTTTTGCTTTATCCAGATTAGCTGAGCTCAAACTGAAAGATCTGAAAGACTCTACTGAGCACTGGAAAAGCTTTTAGTCCATTAATGGGGTGCCCTGCTTCAAAAAGTCACCCTTCTCAGGTAGGATCTTAGTGTAACATGTTTTGTGTTTTGCTTCTATGTAAAACTTCTCTGTAAAAATAATTAAAATAATTATTTAGTATGTCCCAGAGCACTGGAAGGACGATGACTTTTTTGGATACCGGACTTTAGTGGAGTCAACACCTATGTGATCCAACGTTGCTCAAAGCTTCCCTCCAGTTTTGCCGTCACAGAGGAAATGGTGAAGCCTTTTCTAGCCAATGGGAGCTCTTTGCATAAAGAGATGAAGGTAGGGAAAGTGCATTTCCTACAATGTAGATGTTTTAAACACTGTCTTCCCACACCACTCATCCTTTTATAATGCCTCTTTCTCTTTTATCCAGTAAATTATTTCAGAATTGTTACATTTTTTTTTATTTTTGATCACGTTCTGCAACCTTAAATATGCGTCCTCCCTCAGCTCGGTCAGCGGCCATCAGAGGACATGATGTTTCTGCGTAGCGATTTTGGAGTCTTTGACTGGCTGCTAGCCAAGACATTTGTGAGGCATGCAGATGCCCTCTGTAACCAACTGATCAGTCATTTGCAGAGGACCCATCTACTGGCAGAAGTTTTTACAAGCTTCGCAGCCTCCCGCTGATTCACCCCCTCCACGAGGTGGGCTGTGTTTTTTCTAAAAGTGCAGTGTTGCAGGCAAAGATGACGTTAGTGTACATGTTCTTAATTCCTTAACTCAGACACTGTTTGTCACTAGTGTCTACTCGCTTTCTCCTCTTCACAGGTGCTGATCCACGACTATCGACATACCCTCCATATAAACATCTTTGGCTGTGCTTTTTTGCGGCCCTGGCAGAGTTCTTGGAAATGCATGACTTATGAATTCTTTTTGCGGCATAGTTCCACGTAAAAACCTTAGCTTAACCACATTTGCATATTTCAAATACTGTAGCTCTTTCTTCCTAAAACATACACACATTTTAACAATTAAATGACAAAATTGACTCACTAAACTCTACTAATGATTAAATATTATGATGATAATGACCAGTAACATGGTATAGTGTAATTTGAGTCAAATGTGTATGTAGTTTAGAAATTTTGGAAAATGATCATTTTCTTGAAAAACAAAATTAGCAATTATGTAGAGAGACACTGGCTTTCGACAATTCTGTATTTTATACAGAATACTTGTTCATCGGTCTTCACTTGAAACAGATGGATTAACAAAACTAATGAGAAGGGGGCCCTCTTAAACAACCTACACCTCCCGCTGCCTACATGAAAACATGGCAGCTAGGGGACTGAAGTCCACCCCCAAGATGAAGCACTGAGGCTGTGGAACATCATCAACAGGTGAACTTCTGCCCGCTGACAGTCCACCCCCGCTTTCATGAACTCAGAATTAAATAAATGGCAAATTCAGATAAATGAATTGAGGAGCAGATGCTAAAACTAGATAAGCGTTCTGGGAATATGAATTGTCTTTCATCAACACATGTTGTAAAGCTTTCTATAGCTGTTGTAAATCATAATTCAACTACATAATATATTCAACATTCCGATACTGGTACTCCTATTGTTGTCCTCAGCTTTGTCAAGGCAATGGTGGCATATTATCCATCTGACACTGCCTGCAGATTCTGAGCTCCAGGAATGGGTCAGTGAGATCTATTACTATGGATTTCTGGGAGATAGTGACTCAGGTATCTCACTCGTGGATACTGGTCCTCCTCCAAAATGCTTGCATAAATATTTAGTAAGTAAGATGCTGAGGCCTTGCAGAAGTCCCTTTCCCTGGGAGACAAACAGATCAGGTCTCACCTGTATCTGCATGTCATATTTTATTTTTTGCTATAAAATTATCTGTAATGATGAAGGGAGGGGATAGACTGAAAAGATATTAATGACTGAATTTTTACATGGATCACGGATGCTTTAAATTACTAACAAGCATAAGATTATCTTTTAATTTTCTGTTTACTTATCATTAAATGAAGCTATTTACTTCATCGCAGTATGTTATGAAACTCATCTCTCACAGATCTGAACCCCACTTGAACTACGTAATCCATGATTTCTACATTGTTTATCTTTATGAGGGTCACGGGAGAATTACACATTCGCTGGGTGGCCATTGTATCACAGGACTAAGACATTTTGACAAACATTCACACATCGGGGAGGAGAAGTAATGCATTAAAAACATCTAAATAGTATTACATTCTGGGAAAAGAACAACAGCGAGTAAATTGAGAATAAAGTAAGCTTGGGATAAAGGATGATAAAATACAATTACGGCCCCACAAAAGATGTGATGCTTATGTTAGAAATTTGCTCTTTGCAGTAGACTTACTGTATTTCACAGACATTCCTAACAGGAATCCCTTCAAACTTTCAAACTGTGGAGGAACTTATGAAGTTTGTCACTACGGTGATCGTCACATCATCGGGTCAGCATGCTGCTGTGGATGGGGGACAGGTAAACATTGAGAATTAGACCCTGCTGCATGATTTCTGTCAAGAATACATAATGACCAACAAGGGGGGAAATAGTGCAATAATTGTCAGCTGTCCAGTAGTACATTTAAATGACAACTGCCTTATTGAAAATTTTTATCTTAAAGTTCCTGAATTGGAAATTTTAATTCTTGTTTTGTCAGTGGAAATTATAATACACCTACTTAAAACTGTAGATGGAAAATTAAAGAATAGAACTCAAGAAATAGTTGGACATTTTTGGAAAATAGAATATTTCTTGCTGAAACCTTTATCTCTGCAAGAAAGTAAATAAGAGTCTTCCTCAAAATGTTGAACTATTCCTGTATTCCTTGGATTTTTGGGTAAGATGTGTTTTTTGACTTCATTTTTGAGGCCATATTAAGTAAATATCCCACTACAGATGTCACTGAAAGTGTTAGTACTCTTACACCTTACTGAAACAAACTCTTTCAGCCTATTTGGAGGCAAAATGGAGAAAATGGAGAAAATGCAACGCTCTCCTTTTTCCTTTCTTTGACGAAACAGACCAGAAACTGTGGCACTTAACAGTGGAGCTCCACTGAGAGCACTGTGCGTCTGTTACGGTGGTTGCCTGGTGGCAAACCTCTTTTCCAACACACACTTGTTCACTTGTTATGTGATGATACTGTGTATGGCAAAAAAAAAAAGATCTTTCTGGGGTGGTTATAATTTACATATCTGAATCTGCAAAATGTTTAGCATAACTGGATCTGGCCTACTATCAACTCCAGTGAGATAGTTCATCAGAGAAAAACTATCCACTAATACAGTCTGAATTACAAGGCTGTATCTTAATGTAAAAAACTGTCTCCTCATAAAATCAACCTATGAGTATATATTTCTTTTCCTGTTTTTGAAAATATTATGTTTATTGCCTGCATTGGATAGCTTATATCCTGTTTCCTCTGTGTCTTTATTGTATAGTATGCTTTCTTAATAAAGATTAGAATGATTAAACATAAACAAGACAAAGCTTCTACAGCTGCCACCTGATGGGCTAAAAACTACCAACAAGTATAAATAAAACTTGAACTTTGTTCAACTGTATATGGCTTATATTTCCAGAAAAAAAACACTGAAGGAAAGACTACTATGACTGAATGAATTATATATTTTTTTTTATGAATTTCAAATCATGATTTTTTGAATGTGGATAAAATAGATGGGTAAGCTCTGTTCAGTGTGGGTCTAAGAGCAAGTCCAACATTCCCACATACCAAATACAGTTAGGTCCAAAAGTATTTGGACAGTGACACAATTTTTTTGCAATTTTGCACCTATACACCACCACAATGGATGTGAAAAAAGCCATTAAGATGTAATTGAAGTGTAGCCGTTCAGCCTTATGGGATTTAAAAAAAAATATTGCATTAACCGTTTTTATATAAAGTCCCTAATTTTCAGGGGCTTTAAAAGTAATTGGACATTTGACTAACAATCAATTTCATGTCCAGGCCCGTTGCCTCATAACTTCATGACAAAGTAAGCAGATAAAAGGTCTTGAGTTGATTCCAAGTGATGAATTTTCATTTCGTAGCTGTTCATGGGAATTCTCAATATGCGGTCCAAAGAGGTGTCGATGCAAATGAAGGAGGCCATCATTAGGCTGAAAAAACTAAACACACCTATCAGACAGATAACAGAAACTTTAGGAGTGGCCAAATCAACAATTTTGTACATTCTTAAAAAGAAGGAATGCACCGGCGAGCTCAGCAAGACCAGAAGAACTGAAAGTCCACAGAGGACAACTAGAGTGGATGATCGCAGAATTCCTTCCTTGGTGGAAAAAAAAACCTTCACAACATCTAGCCAGGTCGAAGATTACTCGCGAGGAGGTAGGTGTATCATTGCCAAAGTCTACAACCGAGAGAGGCCTTCATGAATGTAAATACAGAGCATTTACCACAAGGTCCAAACCACTGGTAACACTCAAGAAATGGAAATTACTAATAACATTTGCCATGGAGTGTAGATATTTGATTTGTTTTTAAATTCCAATCCATACAGAATTGCTACTGAATGACCGTGGCTGAGTACAAGCAAGAAGTGACAATAGGTGACATTAGAAATGCAGGAACATTTAACCACCCTAATTGGAACTGGAGGGAGGAGCGAGTGAACGGAGTTGGACAACTTTGGGGTAGATTTTAAAGCTTGGGTGCTAAGTTCAGTCCAGTTGTTGGTCATTGCTCATATAGGAGTCTGAAATTAGGTTTACGACAATATACTTGGTCTTTTTTTGTGTATGCATGAGTTTCTCCAATGTAATTAGGACTTATTGATCCACACATAAAGGATCCAAGTCACTAAGATCTGTTTTCACTGCAGCAGCAAGCTAATTTAGGTGAGAGGTGTACAGCGAACCCAGACAATCTGATGGCTAAGGCAACACTATAACTTATTGGCAATAACTCAGTGGTTGTGACATGAATATAAAAGATTCCAATATTCCAGGAATTGCCACCATCAGCAGATCGGTATGACTGTCTATCAGTATGTATATTTTGTTGTAGATCCCCCTCCAGACACATTTTCTATTAAATTAATACATTTGCAGGACAGTACAGCCTTTGCTTCTATTTTTTTTTTTATTCCCTACTGCACACCTTTGTATATGTGCTCATTTATAGTCTATGTAAGTCAGTATTTTCCAGTGTTTTCCCTTCATATGCCGTTCGCTACAGCCATGCAGAGAAATATTAGAGATGATGCAAACTGGGAGTGGAATTACATTTCACCACTATGGGAGCCTGTGCAGTCTTAGACATAAAATAAACTGATGTACGTCTGTTGAGCATGTTTTTTTACAGCACAGTTTACTTCTGTGTATGTGATGTTGCATTTGTTTTATTCCTGCCTATCTGTTGATTTACCTTGATGTAATAAATACTTTCTTACCTTGTTTCAGACATAAGGTCTAATGTAGCTTAACCCTTTCTCCCAGACATCAATTTACACCATGAGAACTAGTTTGTCTCTAGGGAAACTTCTGCTGGTCAAGGTGGAGAAAGATCCCTATTTTGTTCACTCGGAAGATGAGTGGTACTGTTCCACCATAGCCGTGACGACGCCAGAAGGAGATGCCATTCTCTTCCCCTGTTACAGATGGATCTCCAGGGGAGAGCTGGTGGAGCTGAGAGGAGGGAGAGGTCTGCCTCAAATTCCCCACATAATTAGAAAATTACAGGATACTCCTTATCAGAGTTTTTGTTCCAATCTTTTTGTTAGTGATTTTTTTCAGATTTTATGTTTTGTTTCCTTTTGGTCTCAGCCGTGAAGGTTTTTGAGGAGGACCATCCCCTGTTGATCAACCACCGGAAAAAAGAGTTAATGCTTAAAAAGAGCTTGTACCAGTAAGTTTTCATGTGCACAATATGCCCTTACAGCTGCAGCTTGTCACAGCAGCTTATCGGGACAAACCTTTATGTGATTTTCTTTTTGCTTTCCTTCTCTAGATGGGAGATTACTGACGAAAGCCTACCACACCTCAGTAATTTCAAACATATATGTGAGCTTCCAGCTGAAGCCCGCCTCTCTTCGTCCAAAACATCGGAAATGCTTTATACAGAAAGAATAATGTAAGTCAGTGATTCCGTTTTCCTCTATCGCTTATTTGTAAGGCAAAAAAACACTTTGAAGCATTAATATCTGTATTTTGTTTAATTGTCTGCTTTTTGGGGTTTTTCTTAACCCTTTCTTATCTCAGTGGCGCTGAACTCCACAACGGACTAGTTGGATCTATGGAACAATGGGAACGCATTGAAGACATCAAAAAAATCTTCTGCTCCAAAAAGACAAAGATGCCAGCTAGGCTTTTAGTTATGCTGTTTATGTAACAGTATACGTAACACTCAGTGACGGTGACAGTACTCGTATGGCACACTGCACGGAACATGACGGGAAACCAATTGTTCATATTCCACAACACGTTGCTTTACAAATGCCGTGGTTATTGTCATGTCTGTTGTCTAAAGACGTGTTTTAAATCTCTATCAGTGTTTTCAGTTAAACATGCATCTTGAAATGCAGCCTGACTTATGTGACAGACAAATCTTCAGATTTGCGTTTAAGCACCATGAAGTGCATTTTAATATAACTCTGCGAAGCACAGAAGCTACCTTGAGAGCATGGTTTGGCATGTTTACATGCTCTTGCATCACAACTGACAAATATACGGTATTGCATAAAGGGTAGATTGGTGAGTGGATCTATACAGAGTTTTATGGTGTGGAAGAGTTTCCAGTTTGCATTTGCATTTAAAGTTCACCAGTGTGTTTTAAAATGTTTTCTCACATTCCAGCTGCATCAACAACCTTCGTAGAAGAATCCCATCTTTCTGCCCAGTGACCCTGGGACAGAGTGGCTGCTAGCAAAGATGTTAAATAAGCATTGCTTTGATTTAGTTCTTTTCTGTTTAATGCACTCAGTATAAAGTTAACTAGTAAATATAAACTATTTTTGAAAGCATGTCTACTGAACTATTAGTGCTTAAAACTTTTGCACAGTGCTGTATAACACTTTTAGGGTTGATTGTGGCAAACATGTTTTTCTTGCAGAGAAAAATAATGTAATTTTTTGAAGGTTTGTTTGGTTGTAGCCTTCTTTCATGACGGAAACCCACGCAGGCTGTGCTTCCTGTTATTTGCTGTATGATCTATAGAAATGTTTATGTTCTTTGACTTTGATGATAACTTTTGTATAAATTTTTCTTTGAATTTAATGTGTATATATATATGTGTGTGTGTGTGTGTGTGTATATATATATATATATATATATATATATATATATATATATATATATATAATATATATATATATATATATATATATATATATATATACATATACATATACATATATAAATATACTTTTATATATACATATATATATATATATATACGTTTTTCCAGATACAAATGTAATTGTTCAAAATTTAAAATCAAATTGTGTTGTATCTACCAGCTTTGTGAAGGCAGTAGTGGAGTACTATTATCCCTCAGAATGCGAGGTCCATAAAGACACTGAGATGAAGGAATAGATCAGTGAGATATTCATATTCATATGGATATTCATATATATATATCATTTTTTTTTAAATTTTCCATGCAGAAAGTGAATTAACTGATAATCACGGTTTTACCCACAGGGTTTCCTGCAGCCTTTCATACTGAACTTTAACATGGAAAACAGCCTCTTCAAACTGACAGTCAATATATTTTTATGCTTTTGCTTTTCCAAAAAAGCATGACCACAACCATTTCTCGAACTTAACCACATGTTTTTTACAGTAACCATGACGATGGAGGCTCCCTAACCGCTTACTTTAACCCAGACCTCTATGTGTCTTTCAGGAGGACATGGACCAACAGTGTATTTTGTCATTTAATTTGGAGGACTTTTGGAGACCCAAATGTTGGACAGTCAGTCAGCATTGTAGCAATGTTGTGGGTACTTTCAGACCAGTACACTGATGTGGTAAGTTTGGTGTTGATGAACACACAAATAAACAAAGCTCATTAAAACCCATCCAAATTGCCAAAGTGCATTAAGAAATTGCGCCACACACAAAGTGCCGTGTCAGTCGGATTTACTGTTTTGTTTTTGTCATTTTGACAGATTCCCTTGGGTACATACCCTGAAGAACAGTTCGATGAGCCTGCGCCAAAGCAGATGATTAAGGCATTTCAAGCAGAGCTGTCCTTTCTCAGTGAAGTAATTACAGAAAGAAACTCAGAGCTTCAAGTACCCTATACATATCTGAACCCTACTCAGATAGAGAACAGTATAACTATCTAAGTAACCCAGAAGAAACCATTCTTATCTTTCGGTTTCAGTCACCACATCCGTCCCTTTTTGACATATCTTGCATTCTGAGGTGCATTAAACTTTGAATTTGGTAACATACAGTAAGTGAAGTGGTAGTGACAGTTATTGGGTTGTTTCATGTTGGGTGAAGAATAATATCTTTTGGTTCTATCATGTTAAGTGGGGCTACGGTTGGGTACCCGTATCTTTGTTTGAATTATGTATCACGTAGACCTATGTTGAGAAATACAGTTACATAAAAGAGCAGTTTGGCAGCAAATGCTTAAGCTTGGATTCATGATCTGTATCAATTGGGCCATAGTGCAAAACAGCAAACATCTGCTGATAAAGGATGACATAATGCGCTGAAATGTAACCGCTTGGTACTCCATATTATAAGACATGAAACTGGCTTTGATGAAATGATCTCGCAAGAAACTAGGTTCCTCAGCATTTACCTGCACAGAAGACCAAGAACACGGTAGCCTATTTTCTGTTCGCCAGTGCTGTTAGGAGCTAACTGAAATGTTAAAAGTGCATGTGTTCTATGTATTTAATTTCTTTTTACCTTTTCATGATGTTTATACAAAATGTAGAAGTATATATGATGTTGTATGACTGCTTATGTACTTGTGCGGGGACAAGCTTCACCAGTATGAACTTTGATTTACTGAGGACTCTTTGTTTGCTTTGTTTGCAGTTCAAATTAAAAATGTGAACCAATGAGTCGACATGTGTTGCATACTTATTAGAGATGTAGAAGTCAATATAACTTGAGCGAGAGTAAAAAAGAATGTATTTAGTGAAAACACTACTTTATTATGTTTACTTCATTAGTAATTAAAGCTAAAACATCAGTTTAGACTGATGATCGATTTCACGAGTAACTCATTCCATCACCGAGGGACCACAAATGAGAAGAATCTGGATTGAGATTTCACACCTCGCATTCAATGTAGGACTAGTCTTCATTCATTTCCAGACAGTAGTCAATGATAGGTAGGTGGGTGCCATGCTCGTGGCTACTCTACAGGCCAGACTGACTAGGACTTAAAGGAAAGGAGAAATAATAAATTTGAATAAATAAATTTGTAAATACTGGATACCTACAGTAAAGGGGCACAAAACAGAATTAGTTAAGTTAACATTTCTGGCACATCTGTGAATAGGCTCAAAATGGGCTGCAGCAGGGTGGCCCCTCAAGTAAGACTTGGCCCTGTGTAATTCATAATACAGTATATGGAGGGAGTGCTGCTGAACTGCATAGTATAATACAGTATTATCTCATCCTTTTACAATGGTCAACATAAACTTGAAGGTGCTGGCACATTGTAAATATACTTCTCGGATGTACGTCAGCTCAGTGTTAGCACTGTGCTCAGATGTACTGACCTTAAAGAAGCCTTGACAACAATAGCTGCTGTAGTCTGAACTGTGTGTGAATGTCGAAAATATTCATTTAAATATACGTCTATTAAGTCACTATCTATTGTCAAATGAGGTAACACAATGAGTGATTGAGCCTACTGTTGAAAGTATTACAATATTTATATATCTGCAGTATTGAAAACTGGGTGTCTGTGGCGACATTCTGGGGGGGCTATCGCTATTGTTAACATCCACAAGATTTACTCCCTGACAGAAAAAAGTTTGTACTTCATTTACTCTTTGTTGAGATTTACCTATCGATGCCTTGCAACTTGCTTATCTGAATTGATCTCAAGTTGACGGTACAGAGAAATAACCAATCAGCTTTTTGATTAGCTTGGCGATGGGCATCTGTCACACATCAAGCCACCTCTCCCGTTTGTTTTGTCAGTGCATAGAACTCTCACAATTGTTTTTACATTCATTCTAATATTTCACATATATCTCTTTTTACATTAATTCAACCTAAGGCGCTCCGTAAAAACAACTAGGCGCAGCCCCTAAGCCTTTCTATGGTAGAGAAAACCCTGTAATATTCACAAAGGTATTTTCCTCAGAAATCAAGTTGTTTTTCGGCTCGGGAATTAAAATGATGCTTTAGAACAACTGTGGCCCCTATCCTAAGATTTTTATACACGGGATCACATCAAATGTAGAGCATCTTGTCATGGACTTGGCTGACAAGCTCCCCTGGCAAAAGAGGTGTGATCCACTGACTCATAACAAAATGTCAGACTGTACTAACTACACGGAGCCCAGGGAAGCTAAACACACCAGTAGCATTAAGGCTAACCAAAACCCAAGAAATAGCCCCAAAACCACTGCTAGGCTGAGGGCCAGAAGAAAAATTGTTAACTCCATACCTGATAAGTCACACACTATTCTGACTGGAGACTATAACTGAGCAGAGCACTTAGGAAAGAAAGGTGGAGTCGCCACTTTATTTAAAAATGTCTACCAGTTTAAATAGAATGGAAGGTTTGGCTCTGTTGAATATATTGCACTTCAGTTGAGTTCCTCCTGTTGACCAATATAAGCAACCATCTACGTGCCGCCAAAAATATAGTGCAAACTTTGCTTTGATGACTTTCCTAAACTACTGTCTGCTCTGTGTATTGACTGTTGTTATAGTGGGTGATTTTAATATTCATACTGATAATCCCAAGGATGGCAGTGCAAAAGAAGTTTTGTACATCCTAGATAACTTTGGACATTCCCAGCTTGTAACAAATTCAACACATAATATGGGACATACAATATTTAGACCTAATTGCTTCTGAAAGTCTGCACATTTCTGAAGCTGTGGTGACTGATTTTGCCCTTTCTGATCATTAGTGTGTTCTCTTTAAAATGATCATCTCTGTTGGGACTAACAGAATTAAAACACATGTTAACAGAGAGCACTATATCAACGAAAATACCTGTACATTATTTACCCAGGCTTTTACACCCTCACCAGCTCCGCCTTCAGTCCCTGTCAATGATCTCGTGAACAGTTTCAGTTCCAAAGTTATGAATATTATCGGTTCCATTTCCCCGATAAAGATCAAACTTGTCTCTTGGAAGAAAAAAGCACCATGAAGGAATGCTACACTGGCTCATAAATGAGTGTACACAGGTAGGACACAGGTGGTGAAAAACCGAACTCCAGGTGACTCATCATGACTTCGACAAAGAGACCTCACATTTATAACTTGGAACTAAAAAGGCCAAGGATGTCCTTTTTCTCTAAGAGTATTAGTAAAAATAACAATATTGCGCAAACTTTATTCACTGTCATTGGCAGACTGACAAAACCCCTAAGCGTCAGTCATTACTGATCTGTTTTCCACCAAGTTGTGCAATGAATTTGCATCTTATGGGCAAAATGGCTACATGAGAACTGTGTCTTTGAATAAGACAACTGTAGTTAAGTTGGCATGTGTTCACGCCCTGGATTACGCAGCCTTGACAGAAATGGCTTAACACCTGGGGCCTACTACCTGCTGCCTTAACACTCTGCTTATGAGCTTCTTTAAAGTTGTTTTTAACTGCATAGCATCAGATGTACTATAGGTAGTCAATAGTTGTTGTCAGCCAGACCTTTTTCCAAGGGCCCTAAAGACTGCAGTCCAATCTGGATGCATCAGTAATTATATAAGTAGCTATAGGCCCATATCAAACCTACCTTTTTTAGGAAAGATCACTGAAAAGATTATCTGGCACTGTGCTAAATTGGTTCGAATTATATTTGCAAGATAGGGACTACTTTGTGTCAATTTATATGAATCAGAGCAAAAAAAAAAAAAAAATTCACATGAGGCTCTAAGGCTCCAATCTTGGGCATCTTCTGTTCAACATTTACATGCTCCCCCTTGCTCAGATTATGGAATATTATATATCTTAACATATCTTAACATAATTATGCAGATGACACCAGCTCTACAAAACAGTGTCACCACTTGACTACAGCTCCTTACATCTGCTGAATAAGTCAATTGAACAAATCAACGAATGGATGTGCCAGAATTTTCTACAACTGAACACAGAAAAACCTGAAATAATTGCTTTTGTTCTCAAGGAGAAAAGATCAAAAGTCAGTGCTCACCTCAAATCCATGATACTAAAATCTACAAATCAGGCCAGAAATCTAGGTGTAGTTATGGACTGAGATCAAAATTTCAACAGCCACATAAAGACAATTAGAAAATTAGCCTATTACCACCTTAAAAACATAGCGGGAATTAAAGGATTTCTGTCTAAATAAGTTACAGAAAAACTTGTTCATGCGTTTACTTTGAGCAGGTTAGATTATTGTAATGGCGTCTTCACTGTTTTTAGTGAAAAAAATCTACCACACTGCTGCAGCTCATCCAGAATGCAGCTGCCAGAGTCCTCACTAACACCAAGAAAGTGGAGCACATTACACTGGTCCCTAAATCACTGCACTGGCTTCCTGTATGTCAAAAGGATAGATTTTGAAATCCTATTACTTGTCTATAAAGCACTAACTGTTCTCAGGCCTAAATACATCTCAGATTTACTTCTACGTTACGAAACATCCAGATCCCTCAGTTTATTGCTTTATTCTTAATGTATTTCTATGCCTCTGTGAAGCACTTTGATTTGCCTTCTGTCTGAATGGTGCTATTTACACAATTGAGCTACAGGACTAAAACTGGTTTTAATGTTGTGTCTGACTGTCGTCCTGTTAGCACTAAAAACCAGAACCACCAGTTTCTTCACGTCTTAACATACAGATAACATACAGTATGGGAGGTAGTCTCAAGGTGGAAATTAAGCTGGAAGGATTACTAGGACAAGAGGCAGAGCAAGAACTCAGAGCAGAGACAAGGACAACCTACACCTGCAGCTATAAGGCAAGGAGGTCAGTAAAAAGAGCCTCTAACTGAAGGTGTGTGCAGTAACTTTACTCTTCTTTCCTCATGGTGTGAAGCTGACGAGCAGAACACTATATACGTAATAATGTAAGCAGGATAAAACTAGACAAAGTTAAGCGTTAACAAGCTTTTTGAATGCCTGTAGATGAATATTTTTGCTCAGAAGGAAATGTTAAAAGTTTTTAGTAAATGAAATATTTGCTGATTGAAAAAAATCTAGTTTTGTGAAAAGAGAAGTAAACATGCAAACGGTGTCAGTATAGTTCTGTAGTTTTGAGTATTCTCTCTGCAATTGAGATATTTTAATTTTGTCTTATTTTTGACAGTATCCACTGACTGACCATGGCTGAGTACAAGCTCGAGGTAACAACAGGTGACATGCAATATGCAGGAACATGGGATCACATATTTGTCACCTTATTTGGACATGAAGGACAGAGCGAGCGAACTGAGTTGGACAACTTGGGTATCGACTTCAGTACTGGGACGGTTAGTTGAATCCAGCTGCACATTGCTCATGCAGTGATTCTCAAAATAGGTGTAGGCTGTTTGTGCATAACTATATGTTGGGGTAGTATTTGTCTCTATCTAATAACTGAATGGAGTACATTACATTTACCTTTATATAATTCCCTACACTTAGCTATACATAACAAATAGCACCATCATATGGGAGTCTCAAGAGCGTGACACATTTTGGTTCATAATTCAAGGACAATGAGACAAAGAAGCAAATTTCCCAAGTTTGTTCAACACAAATTTTTCAGTATAGGAAAGACCGATTTCTTTCTTAACATTGCTGTTAAATACAGTTTTGTTTTTTTGCAAAACCGTATTTTAGACAGTCCTTCGGGAAAAAAAAATAAAAATAAAAATCTAAATTTATCTAAACGAGACTTTTTACTAAAATGAGTTGCCAAAGTCTTGTTCAAGGTGTGTCCTTTTTGACTTTGTTCCAGCAGCTGTCATGGTTATGACATTACTATGCGTACTTTAATGCGCATCCGGGTTTGTACATTTTTGATTATTTTAACAACAATTTTCCACTAAAATTCTGGGTTAAATGTGTATATGCTACATATGAACTGTACTATGTTTATGAATTTATTTGCTGTTTTTTGTTTCATATGCTTTTTCTTTTACCATATAGAGGCCTTTAAATGACTACAGCTTGGTGTCAACATACACAAATGACAGTCTGTGACTGAAACATCAAATAAAATGCCCTTTTCAACACATGTGGAACTTACTTCATTGTACTATTTATATTGATCCTCAATTCCAGACGGGGACCTACACCATGAGAACTAGTTTGTCTCTAGGGAAACTTCTGCTGGTCAAGGTGGAGAAAGATCCCTATTTTGTTCACTCGGAAGATGAGTGGTACTGTTCCACCATAGCCGTGACGACGCCAGAAGGAGATGCCATTCTCTTCCCCTGTTACAGATGGATCTCCAGGGGAGAGCTGGTGGAGCTGAGAGGAGGGAGAGGTCTGCCTCAAATTCCCCACATAATTAGAAAATTACAGGATACTCCTTATCAGAGTTTTTGTTCCAATCTTTTTGTTAGTGATTTTTTTCAGATTTTATGTTTTGTTTCCTTTTGGTCTCAGCCGTGAAGGTTTTTGAGGAGGACCATCCCCTGTTGATCAACCACCGGAAAAAAGAGTTAATGCTTAAAAAGAGCTTGTACCAGTAAGTTTTCATGTGCACAATATGCCCTTACAGCTGCAGCTTGTCACAGCAGCTTATCGGGACAAACCTTTATGTGATTTTCTTTTTGCTTTCCTTCTCTAGATGGGAGATTACTGACGAAAGCCTACCACACCTCAGTAATTTCAAACATATATGTGAGCTCCCAGCTGAAGCCCGCCTCTCTTCGTCCAAAACATCGGAAATGCTTTATACAGAAAGAATAATGTAAGTCAGTGATTCCGTTTTCCTCTATCGCTTATTTGTAAGGCAAAAAAACACTTTGAAGCATTAATATCTGTATTTTGTTTAATTGTCTGCTTTTTGGGTTGTTTTTTTTTAACCCTTTCTTATCTCAGGGGCGCTGAACTCATGTTTAAGGGACTAGTTGGATCTACGGAACAATGGGAACACTTTGAAGACATCAAACAAATCTTCTGGACCAAAAACACAAAGATGTCAGGTAGACTTTCACTTACGCTGTTCAACACACTTGAACACTGTCATTCTTATGTCTCTGTGGAAGAAGGTGAGAGCTCAATCCAAATTCAA
>NC_053403.1:11298645-11448645 GCF_016859285.1 Xiphias gladius | reverse complement strand
TTCTGACCAAACCAGCTGTGCTGTCACAAAATCAAGCTCGTACGCACACATAGACTCAGTTTTAAGATGAGCACAGAGTAACTTCTTAACATGAAAACAAATTTTTGTGTCATGCTCATCATTCTGCACCGTGACGGTCAAACATCCAAGTGAGCAACAATCAAAACACATTTTTGAGTGTAGGGAGGCTTTAACAATTACAAACATAAAAAGTGATACATATTGAAGTTTCTCTCATCCTCTAGTTTGACTACTGCTCCTGGGTGCCTAATAGCTCACTCCTCCTGTGCAAACCTCCTCCGACCACTAAGGGGCAGTCAAGCATGAAGACAATTTTGGAGACCCTCCCAAATGTTGGACAGTCAGTCAGCATTGTAGCAATGTTGTGGGTACTTTCAGACCAGTACACTGATGTGGTAAGTTTAGTGTTGATGAAAACACAAATAAACAAAGCTCATTATAACCCATCCAAATTGCCAAAGTGCATTAAGAAATTGCGCCACACACAAAGTGCCGTGTCAGTCGGATTTACTGTTTTGTTTTTGTCATTTTGACAGATTCCCTTGGGTACATACCCTGAAGAACAGTTCGATGAGCCTGCGCCAAAGCAGATGATTAAGGCATTTCAAGCAGAGCTGTCCTTTCTCAGTGAAGTAATTACAGAAAGAAACTCAGAGCTTCAAGTACCCTATACATATCTGAACCCTACTCAGATAGAGAACAGTATAACTATCTAAGTAACCCAGAAGAAACCATTCTTATCTTTCGGTTTCAGTCACCACATCCGTCCCTTTTTGACATATCTTGCATTCTGAGGTGCATTAAACTTTGAATTTGGTAACATACAGTAAGTGAAGTGGTAGTGACAGTTATTGGGTGGTTTCATGTTGGGTGAAGAATAATATCTTTTGGTTCTATCATGTTAAGTGGGGCTACGGTTGGGTACCCGTATCTTTGTTTGAATTATGTATCACGTAGACCTATGTTGAGAAATACAGTTACATAAAAGAGCAGTTTGGCAGCAAATGCTTAAGCTTGGATTCATGATCTGTATCAATTGGGCCACTGTGCAAAACAGCAAACATCTGCTGATAAAGGATGACATAATGCGCTGAAATGTAACCGCTCGGTACTCCATATTATAAGACATGAAACTGGCTTTGATGAAATGATCTCGCAAGAAACTAGGTTCCTCAGCATTTACCTGCACAGAAGACCAAGAACACGGTAGCCTATTTTCTGTTTGCCAGTGCTGTTAGGAGCTAACTGAAATGTTAAAAGTGCATGTCTTCTATGTATTTAATTTCTTTTTACCTTTTCATGATGTTTATACAAAATGTAGAAGTATATATGATGATGTATGACTGCTTATGTACTTGTGCGGGGACAAGCTTCACCAGTATGAACTTTGATTTACCGAGGACTCTTTGTTTGCTTTGTTTGCAGTTCAAATTAAAAATGTGAACCAATGATTCGACATGTGTTGCATACTTATTAGAGATGTAGAAGTCAATATAACTTGAGTGAGAGTAAAAAAGAATGTATTTAGTGAAAACACTACTTTATTATGTGTAGTTCATTAGTAACTCACAAGCAAATCAGTTGTTTTTGTAAAACAAAGCTAAAACCACAGAGGGACCACATATGAGAAGAATCTGGATTGAGATTTCCTGCCTCGCAATGGCTGTAGGACTAGTCTTCATTCATTTTGTGATAGTAGTCAATGAGATGTTTCACAAAGCTGAATGTTGGAATTTAGGTGGGTGGGTGTCATGCTTGCAGCTACTCTGTAGGCGAGACTGACTTGAACTTAAAGGAACGGAGCAGAATATATCTTATTTTGTAAATACTGGATAACTACTGGGTACAGTAAAGGGGCACGAAACAAAATGAGCAGATCCATATGCAGATTGAAAATAATGATTTTAGGTTAGGTGGGTTAGGCAATGAAAGCAAGTCAGAGGAGGAAATCTTTTCGAGGGATCTATTCGAGGAATTTTTAAGTTATTTTAAGTTTTTTTTTTCATGCTGTTTTTGACCATCATCCTTTCCATATTTGTGAAAGAAACCTGGCAACACTTATTGTGCTTATAGTCAAACATCTATCCATTTCACCAAAGAGACTGAATGAAAATGTGAATTACCTTGAAGAGATAATATCGAAAATATTCATTTAAATATACGTCTATTAAGTCACTATCTATTGCCAAGTGAGGTAACGAAATGAGTGAGTGAGCCTACTGTTGAAAAGGTATTGCAATATTTACATATCTGCAGTATTACAAACTGGGTGTCTGTGGCGACATTTCCAGAAAAAAAGTTACATTAAGTTACTCCTAATGCAAACCGAAAATTCCTACTGAGGCAGATTCACATTAAAAACATTTAACTGGCGAAAGACGAGTTGACTTTTATTATGAAGTAGGCTAGTCAAAAATGCGTCTACAAAACAAGACAACGGTCATTTTGGGCATCTTTGGACAGCGGATCAGTTTGAAATATTGCAGGGAGTGATGGAACAAGAAGCATAGCCACACTGAGCTGTTAGATGAAGAGCTGCAGGCGACAGGCTGCACACTTCTCAACTTCTCAGCGAGGTAACCAACTCCTTTCACTGCGCCCCGCTGTTTGCTGACTCATGCCGTGTGCACCATAAAATGAGATCCCAGTTGCTCACAGAACGATGGAAAAAGGCCAATTACTGCCTGAGCTCCAACTAAAATGACAAGTTTGTTTTTGCTGCCACCAGAATTCTGTAACCTGTAGTATTAAACCACATTTTATGTTACTACCCGTAACTACAGGTGTCAGCGACTAAATCCAGGACTGAAATCTTCAACATTGCCACGTTGCAATTTGTACAGCTGAGCAATCTCAAGAGAAGCAGCCAGACCTGACACCTCGCGTAGCAACTCATGTTCAGATCAGAGCAAAGCGAAATACATGACCTTACAGTTGGACTGTATCACCAATGGTCATTTGGGAAGTAAAACTGGATGGGTCCTAGGAGCTTCTGATTGGTGTTTGTGTATATTTCAGGTGCTTGGTTCCACCATACACAAATGACACAAATAAAATGCCCTTTTCAACACGTTGAACTTACTTCATTGTACTATTTATATTGATCCTCAATTCCAGACGGGGACCTACACCATGAGAACTAGTTTGTCTCTAGGGAAACTTCTGCTGGTCAAGGTGGAGAAAGATCCCTATTTTGTTCACTCGGAAGATGAGTGGTACTGTTCCACCATAGCGGTGACGACGCCAGAAGGAGATGCCATTCTCTTCCCCTGTTACAAATGGCTCTCCAGGGGAGAGCTGGTGGAGCTGAGAGGAGGGAGACGTCTGCTTCAAATTCTCCAATTAATTTATTATAGATAATTAATATTAGTATTTATGGATATTACTTCTTTTAACACTTTTTTTGTTTGTTTTTTATGGCAGTTATTACTTTTAAACATTAATTTGACTGCTGTTACATTCTTTTCACCTCTCAGCCATGAAAGATTTTGAGGAGGACCATCCCCTGTTGATTGACCACCGGCAAAAAGAGCTTGTGCCAGTAAGTATGCAGTACATTATGTACTTAGAGCTGCAGTTTTGGCCTCAGAAACTTATACGGGGAAATTCCACAGTGTTTTTAGCTAACTTTGTTCATTTGTGTGATTTTTTAGATGGTAGATTATGGCTCAAGTACTACCCCTCATCAACACAGTTTCAATAATCTGTCTGTGCTCCTAGCTGAAGTCCAGTTTTCCAGTTTTGCTGCTTAACTCACAACAGGAATGTCATTGTCATAGTTTCAAACTAATAGGTGACTGCATATAAGGATTTGGCAGACACACTTTCATCACCTTAAACAGTTTTTTATAGATCACTGACAAGTGATCTAACAGCCCAATCAGAAATTATTCCAACCGTGTTTAGTTCATAAAACTCTACCTTTATTGTCTGAACTTACAAAGCTAATTATTATACAGTTTAGCACTCTGGGGAACTGGAAAAAATGAATTATTGTATATCTGAACAGCAAGCCTACAGCAAGTAGGTTGGGTTAGTTGACTTTCAAAGTTCAAACTAATCAGTTAGTTCCAGTACATGGGCTAAAACCAATGACCCATTATTTCTGCTTGCAGATCAGTTCTGCCTCCACTATATAACTAAAAAACAACATGCTGCTACATTATCAAAAAACGATGCATCCAAGATGTGACAAACCTTTGTGGGGTATCTTTCAAACCGTTTTACTGAGTTTTCTGGATAGGTTTGCTTAGTAAAATGCTGAAGTTATTTTTTTATTCAGTCCATGGTAAGAGAAATTGTTTACTTAACACCTTACTAAAGTTTATTTTCCCACAGAGAGAAAAGGCAAACATGGGCCTAAGCAATAAAATGGACTCAGCAATAAGTTATCTGTAATCAATTTTAAATATAACATATTTATTAGTAGGGGGAAACCACATATTCAGTCCTGTGGAAATTGTTTTGAATTATTAACTTTTTTGTCAGCTCTAGAATCTATTTGCCATTGTAAGGTGATGTAAACTCGATAAAAAGTTGTCTAATGATAGAATATTTTCCAAAAAAATTATATTTGGCAAGTTTATTCTAAGTATGATTATACCTCGAAATATTTACAGACTTGAAATATGTTCTGTTAAAAAAGATTCAGCAATGAAATAAAAAAAACTGCAAAGCCACAAAGCATCCCTTGTGAAGGTTTTGACTGCATTCCATCTCAAATGTCAATGACACAATGTAATCTTAAATAAATAAAATGTGCTAGCAATGTTGAATTATATTTATTTTAAAGATTAGCTTCACCTTTTCTTTCCGTCGTTAAATAAGAGATGCTGTCCCTCATAGGTAAAAGACATGTTTTTATACAATGTAAACATCTTTTAGGACAAACAATCTTGTTTTTAGTTAAATGACGATGATATAATTCAAACCTGAACAATGAAAAACATTTTAGACATTATACATCATATTTGCCAATTGCTTTTCTTCCAGAGTATGTTACAGGGCCACGGAAGGAAGATGATTTTTATGGATCCCAGTTTCTGAACAGATCCACCCCAATGTGATCAGAGCCGCTGCTCAGAGCTTCCCAAATATTTCCAGTCACAGAGGTAATGGCGAAGCTGTTCGTGGAAAAGGGCTGCTCTCTGCAGGAGAAAATGGAAGTATGAAAGAAGAGTGGCTTTAAATGGGTGATAATCTTTTCTTTGAGAGACGATTTGTACATTTAAAGCCTGTACTTATATCTCACTGGAAAGTCGCTAAATAGTAATTCCTTGGTTTATTACAAATAGGTGCTACCTCTTAATGCCTTAAACAGTTCTTTCTTCTGCCTTTCCTTCCCATACAGAAGAGCGATATATTCCATTATGACCAAAAGAAGATGGATGGAATACCTACTGCACATGACCGCTTGTCTGTTTTTCTACTTGAACCAAGAAAACTGATGCCAGTTGCATCACCACTCACTTTCTGGCAGGGGTTTATACAATTGCCACTCTTGGCAGCGCCCCAATGATTAATCCCCTCTACGAGGTATAATTACACAGCAGAGATCATAGAGCTGGTTCACTTTTTTTTCTATTTCCTGGACCTGAACTGATGATCCGGCTTTGTAATGAATGATTTTTGAGGTATTTTATGTTCTTATTGGGGAGTTAATAGTAGAGAGGAGACAGGAATTAAGGGGAAAGAGATGAGGAATGTATGCAATACAGGGCGCCGGTTGAACTTGAACCACTGATGGTGCGATTGAGAACCTTAAACCTCTAGGCCCCCAGGACACTCCATAACTTTGTATCTTAACATATCTTTTTTGGGGATGTCAACATATTATACAGTACAAAATAATTTTACACTTTAACATATCAATTTAGGAGAAATGTATTATACTAAATTACACACAGATAATAAATAGATAAATAAATATTAGGAACAAGCAATAGAGAGGAAAAAAGTTGGAGGGAGCTATAATAATAATAATAATAATCTTTATTTATAGAACACTTTTCTAAGCCCACGTTACAAAGTGCTTCACACAGGGCAACAACTTCAAAACAAGCAGATCCTGAAACCAGTTTCCGATAGAATAATAAGAAAAGTGTTGCCAGCAAAAGGGCAGTCAATAAAAATCAAGTAAAATCAGAAGCAGCTCTTCAATGAAAGTATATTTTAGGAAGAAATTTAAAAGAGGTCACTGATTCTACTGAACTATTTCCTCAGGCAACTCGTTCCATAGCTTCGGGGCTCTGACTGCGAATGCTCCGTCACCTGTAGTTTTCACCCACGCCTCTGAAAGACCCCTACCCAACGATCTCAAGCTACATACTGGCTCGTTTGGAACTAGGAGGTCAGATACACAGCAGGGAGAGAGGCCACGAAGAGCCCTAAAAGTCAACAGTAAGATCTTAAAATCAATTCTAAAACACACTGAGAGCCAGCGCAAGGAGGCTGGGGGGGGGGGTTGAATATCCAGCGTGTCGCAGCTGGCTAAAGAGTTTTTATACTGAATTACTTTACAAAACAAGCTTGTTTAGAGACTTTGTGTCAGGTGTGCGTGCATTTGGATTCAAATAGGAGGCCATCTGAACAGTGAGTCAATTTGTTACTTCCAGACACACACACACACACACACACACACACACACACACACACACACACACACACATATATATATATATATATATATATATTTTTTTTTTTTTTTATGAGACACTCTAATTTGTCTTATGTATGGTGCCCTGTAAATGTGACAGAATGGGACGTCCCTCTTTCTTCCCCCTCTTTGCGGTAAACTACACCAGTCCAAACAAGATCCGAGACCCGATTATTTTTAGTCTACACCACACCGGCCACACGGCCCTGCTATATATAATAACACGTGCTATAATACAGGCTATAATAACCCAAGCTGCCGTGCTAAACAACCGAGGACTGTTAGTCGAGACTGCAGCAATGCTATTCAGATTCGGCGTCATTCTCACGCCGGAGTCTTCGGACGTTGAGGTCTTCGTGTTGGGTTCGCGTGCGGAAATGGGCCACTGGGACCCCGGCAGGGCGGTTCAGATGAAACCCTCGCAGACGCTCCTGTCGCCCCATGAACCGAGTCTGTGGACCGGCGACGTGCCGCTGGCGGAGCCTTTCAGAGACACCCTGTGGTTCAAGTTCGTCAAGAGACTCGGGGGCACTTATATCTGGGAAGGTACACGGCAACGTTGCAGTCTTGCGTATCCCACTGATCAGCGTACGTAAGGATAGTGCATTAGGAGACGTCAGGCGGGTTTCATGTAATTCCCATCGACGGAAGAATTTCAGGCAAGAGACGAAAGCAGCTCCGCCATGTTTGATGCATAGCGTAATTTATCCTTACTGCCGCACGATGGCAGTAAAGGGACACTTGTCATCCACTACATGATCACTGGCTCCATGGTCTCACTCTACCTGAATACTCAAATAGTGGTGCTTTTGTGATGGGGGGTTTAATAAAAGTAGCAATTCCACAGTGTAAACATATTACAAGTAAAAGTCCTGCACTCAAAATTATGCAAAGGTATTATCCTACAAATTTCATCAGAGAAAGGACTCAGAATGCAAAATGGCCACTTTCAGAGTGTTATATTATTATTTATATTGCTGGATTTTTATTATAATTGATTCTGTAACATCTCAGCAGCATTTTAATGCTGGAGCTGGTTGAGGTGGAGCTACTTTTTTACTTTATATATGGTTGGTTTGCTTATAAAAACACAGCATATTTTATAAAGATATAATTATGCTGCTTATATGTTTTCTATTTAATTAATCTGCAGGGTAACCAGTTGAGTAACTAGATACTGTCCCTGCTGGATGAATGAGGTGGAAGTGCAATATTTCCCTCTGAATTCTTGTGTAGTTAAAGCTTTATGTGGCAGAAAATGTAAATACTCAAGACGATTGTAAATACCTCAAAAAGTAAATGTACCCTACTTTGCTACTCTCCACCACTGGTTCTTATTAGCAGCAGAGACATTTTTTCCTTCTTTACTTGAGGATTGAACAGCTGTTTACCGTTTAATGCAACATAACACATTACATTGTGTCCTTCAAAGAAAAATGCAGGCCACATCTGACTTTTTTTTTTTTTTTTTCCTAGGAGAGACATCCTTCTAAAACATCTTTATGACTACTCTGTGTACCAAAACATGCTAAAATGGGTATTTGTTCACTAACTTGCACAATGCTTGTCTTCTTGTTCACCAGGTAGCGGTCCAAGCCACGACAGGTGGTGTTCATATGATGAGAGGAACATTGTTGACGGAGTGTACTGCCACCCGATTGGTCACTGGATAGAGGAAACAGGACACACAGATGAGATGAAACACACCACCAACTTTTACTTCGGTGTGGCTGGTCAGAAGGCCATACATTTTTCCAGGTAATACAACAAAAGCCTTCTCTGCTTGTTGTTTATGGGGAATGCTGTGGGTGTGACGAGTGAAGCATGTCACCGTTTCAGCTAAAGATACTGAAATCACGGTGTTGGTAAGTTGGCAGCCTGACATTAGTGTTACAGGTAGGGGGCATCGGTGGCATTTTATTTGAAGTCAGTCTTGCAACATGAATGCAAACTACCGAGGTGTACTTTAGAAAGATGCATGCCAGCATTAGAAATTCAGGGTGTTTTTTTTTTTTTTAATTGTTGTTGTTGTTGTTGAGCTTTACCTCTGACCCCGAGTAAAAAAGAGGATTTATGCTAGGTGGGTAAACTAAGACAGAAAACAAACTGGCAGACTTTGATATTTTTGATAGTATATTTTTATCGTTTTTCACAGCCCATCATCTGGATGAGTGAAACATGACACCCCCTTAGAGTCCTGCACAGTCTCTGTACTTCATCCCATTCTATAAAATCAACATTTATGAACAATGAAGTCCCATTATGTGACTTCGCCCAGCCAAGAAATAGTCTGGCTCATTACATCCTGTAAAACCGCAATTTGTCACTTCTAAACTTCGGCTTTAGTATGGATTAAACAAACAAGATATATCTTGTCAATTAGTGAGGTTTTGAGGTGCTGGTAGGTGGATTTTGTTATTTTGGTACAGAGCCAGGCTGGCGGCGTTACCCCTGTGCCTTTATTCTAAGCTAAGCTAACTAGCTATTGAAGGAAACTTCATGTTTATCTTCTCAACTAACTCTCGGCAAGTAAGCAAATAAAAACAGAGATCCCACAATCCTGAACTATTGCTTTAAAGGTTTTCTGTTGTCATTTTCAGTCATTTGGACATTCATATATTCTTTGCCTCACATCTGCAGGTTCAAGTGAAAAAAAGCCTTTAGCTCCTGAATTGCCAAAGTAAACTTTGTGAATCCTGAAGTAAATACAGTGGTCCAATGAAATGTGGTACTTGAAAGTTTTATGCCTTTGTGATGTGAAATCTGATGTGAAAATTTAATAATGCTAAAAAATTAATGAGGTCCCCTGGGGTTAGTAACTTTCCATGCTGAACTGTAAGGATCAAATCAGCTCCCCTTTTCTTATCTTCCTTACAGTTTTCAAACATAACCAATCTTCCTTAGTAAGGCTTGTGCATTAATCTATGTTCTCAGTGCAAGCTTGAATTTTGCTTTGTCCTGATACTAAATCTAAGACTGAAGAGAAAATGCTTCTGCGGCACTTCAGTGTCCTGCAAAGAGGGCAGGGCAGTCATGTCATACTGCCCTTTTATGATGGAGGTTACAGGGCAGACAAAGCCTCGGTCACCCTATAATGCCTTTTCACTCCTTTGCTTTTTAACCTTGTTCTCTGCCATTTAGTTATAATCATTGCCTGTCACTTTTGCAAATGATTTTTCTTCGAAAAAGCTGACCACTAGCAGTTGTGTTATTACCTCCTCAACCTTGTTGGCGATCTCAGTGGAATATAGAGGTCATTCGTCTTTATTTTTAAGGCAAATCATACAGTGACTGGCTCATTTTGCCTAAGTGACTGAGAGTTACGGAGCAGCCTTTGTGGGACTCCTTGGTATGTTTTTTTTTAATCTCCTTCTTATCCATAAGGTTATTAGAGAAAGGTAGTGAGTTGTTCGTGTCAGCTCATAACATCTCAGTGACTTCCAGTCAAAATAGGGCTAAACTTTTATTACAGAATTCCAAGTGGGATCCTTACCAGATACTCTGTTTTTTCATTATTTATCACAGATAAATGTAAATAAATCTGTCAAAGAAGTTGCTGAAAATCAGTGGTTTGCATGTGCACTGTTACCTTAAACCCTTTTTGCACCTTGCCTGGCATTTATTCTGCAAGTTTTTGTAGGTTATGAGACTCCAGCACGATTTCAGCATCCTTTCAATGTCTCATGCTGTGAGTGTGTTTTGCCTTTTTCCATTCGCTTTCCTTCATCTAGGAAAGCAAACTCTCCTTGCTCATCTCTGAATCGTTTGCTACAATCTTTAGCCACGCTAGCAGTATGGCTCTGGAAATGCCAATGTCCATTGAGCAGTCAGTCAGTCAGTCAGTCAGTCTGTCCGTCCGTCCACCACTTTGGTCCAGACTGAAATATCTCAACAACTGTTGACATGGATGGCCATCAGATTTTGTACAGACATTCATGGTGCCCAGAGGACGATTCCAACTGACTTTGGTTATCCCCCTGACTTTTCCTCTAGAGCCACCGTGAGGATGACATTTGTGGTTTTTAGTGAATGTATCCACAAGTATTGAGTGTATTGCTGAGATATTAGGTACATATATCCATGGTGCCCAGAGGATGAACGTATGACTTTGGTCAGTTATCAGTAGTTAAAAGGAACCCCCCCCCCCCCCCCCAAAAAAAAAATTAAAACCAAAAACACCACACAGTCCACCACCATGTTTTACAGTTGCTTCTTACAATATAAACACACATTTATGACATTTAGAATTTTGAAGTCAAAGCAATATTGAAGCCTGAGAAGTAGTGACAGAAAGGATTGGAGGGCTTGGTGTAATTTTCTAAATCTCTGAGGTTAGCTGCAAGAAAAAAAGGGATGGTTTGGAGGATGCATGTTCATATTTGAATAAAATCTGTATAATGAGCCTAAACTTATGATAGCAAATAGTCACACACACACACACACACACACACACACACACACACACACACACAACTACCCATGCATGCCTTCCCTTTCACGGGCATATACACAGTGCCATGGTATACCAGGCACAGCAGAAATTAACCACAGATCCCTGAAGCAGTGAGCATATAACTTGCATAAAAATGAGCCGGCTTGGCTGCTGCCATCAGGTTTTAATTTGTGTCCGAAGACCTTACAAGGCTTGAGTCAAGGACCTGTGTTCAGTAGGAAGGACTGTGCCCTCATATCTTGCCAATTAAAAGCTTTTTAAATTAATCTCTCAGACCTTGCATCTGTGTAGTCCCATGTATGATTCTGAGTCACCTCTGTATTGAAGCATTATATGATTCAAAGAGACTTAAGCTCACTATTTAGCTGGTGCCTCATCTCTTGTGCTCATAGTCAGAGAAGAAGAGGCCTAAGGGTTATATAGTAATTTTTGTAATGAGTTTTTATTACTGCTGAACTGAACAAATGGGGTATTTCAACATGTGGAGATTTTGTCAATTTTTAAAATCATCTTGGAGCAAGTAAACACTAGAAACAGACAAAACAGACATCCTTAAATTAAATCCTCAAAAATTAACATATAATCCTGCATTGTTTGGTTAAATTATGCAGTGTATGAAAAGACAATTTAAAATAATAAAACCATCTACTAGCATGAATATTTCTTATATTTTCATTTTATTGTAATAGACTGAAAAATTCAAATTGCCAGTAATATAAGGGATAATAAGAAAAGTGTTCTCGCAGAACTTGTAGAGTTAAATCTTTTGATATAATTATATAGACCTCTTGATACATATAGTGACTATGAGAGTAAGAAAAAGAGGTGTATAATTCTTCAGTGACAAAAAAGGACATTTGATTCACCTACAACAAAGCTGTTTTGTAGATATATTTATGTACAAAACAGAGGTCCTCTGGTAACAGCCAGTCAGGACTAGAGACTTTCACTGCAGTGCAACACTTGAACATCACAGATTAACAGCATCTTTTCATCCTTTTATGTGTCACCTCCTCTGGTTGTTGACTTTATGCAGGCTAACGGGCACTGAATGTAGTATTCCTCAGACCATAGTTGTCAGGAAGAAAACTAGAGGGACAAGAGGTATCATTGGCATCATATTGGTATCATACCATCATTGGTATGAGTGAGAGAGGGAGGAATGTAGGATAAAAGAAAAACAGATAAACCTTTTGCTTATTAGCGATCTGCTATGATCAACTTTCTTCTGATCTGTCTGTAAAACACTTTTCAAAAAAGCAACTTATCCTTTCTACATTATCTCAAGTTTTTAAATCTTGCTTTTGAATGGTAGATCCATTCCAATCCTGTGTAATCTAATAATATTCACCTTTACATTATCCTACAAATTTCTTAGTGGCTTGTCAGTCATTGCCTAGACCTCACGACAAATTTCAACGTGTAACATATTGTATAATTAGGACTTAAACATAAAAGTAAATGATTCATGCGTTTGTTGCCCCCAGGGTGCTACCACGTATTTGGCTGGGCAGCTGCCCTCGACAGGTAGAACATGTGACGATCAAGATGAAGCATGAGTTGGGCATTACTGCGGTGATGAACTTCCAGACAGAGTGGGATGTGGTGAACAACTCCTATGGCTGCAGACGCAACCCTGAGGAAGCCATGACCCCGGAGACCATGATGCATTTGTACAAGGACTGTGGCCTGGTGTATGTGTGGATACCAACATCTGACATGAGCACTGAGGGTAAGAAGAATTTTGTGGCATATATTCATTAATAATAACAGTATTTAGTTAAGTCAGATCGAGGGAAGAGACACAGCTTTGGGCTGTTACTGACTCGATGTCTTACTGAAAGACAGTTTGGCAGTGCACACGGTTGAAGCTCTACACTCAGTCATAATGCCAACCTTCACTGTGCTGTTTTTTCAGAAAGCTCAATGAGTTTCATTCAAACATTTCTAAGGTCAGAAAATCAGCAAGGATTAATTTTTTATCAACAGTTTCCAGAGCTAGATGAATGTGAGAAATACACCTCAAAAGGATCTGTGATTGATGAAATTACAGCCAACGATGAACACAAATCACCCTCCAAGGTTTCTTTTACCGAGAACATTAAGAATTATTCATAAAGTACAGTATCTCATGCATTGTGTTAGTCACAAAATATGTGCTATTTACAGTACGCTTCTACATTGAATTAAGGCAAAGAAAATTCAGAATTACACAAGATAATCTTTGGTGTGACCCACCTCTTGATACTTAGTTCATTCCTAACAGTATAGTATTTTCCTATGGAATCCAGCAACCCACACAAGGATTGTGATAAATGTACATTTTAAGTATGCATGGGTATGGTTTGAGGCAAACAACTACTTAAACAGTGACTGAGAGTCATTTAAGGTATATTTAAGTTTCTTCTCAAAAGGGTGATGCAAAGTGGTAAATATCCAAGTTAATCCATACAGGTCACAGTATGTTAAAGGGCAAGTGTTGTGATATTCTATATTTTTCTTAATGTCAACAAATCCCATGAAAAAACAAAAATCGTCTCGTATTGTATCGTCTGAGTATCCAAAGCGTGATACATCATTCCTCTGTGCCTCCATTTTTGACCAAAAACTATTAAAAACACATTAAGGAGCTAAATCATTGCATTAGGCGACATGTTTCTTAACTCTGAGTCAATCCCACATGTATCTTCCTGGTTCTGTAAATACTCAGTGGAGCACCAAATGTGTATAAATCCACAGCTGGAATTAGTCCACCAAAAATGAACCATAATGTTTGGTAGAAACTACAATACCCAGCTGTTTTGGGAAATCACTGAAATCACTCCTTTAAGTGTACTGGGTGTTACTCTCTCCTTATACAGGTCGTATCAGGATGCTTCCCCAGGCTGTATTCTTGCTTCATGGTCTCTTGGAGAGTGGTCACACTGTCTATGTTCACTGTAACGCTGGAGTAGGCAGGTCGACGGCTGCTCTGTGTGGCCTGTTAATGTACATCCTCGGCTGGAGCCTGAGGAAGGTGCAGTACTTTGTTGCAGCCAGGAGGCCAGCAGTGTACATAGATGAGGAGGCTTTAGTCCAGGCTCAGGCAGACTTCATCCGGAAGTTTGGACAACTGCGACCATCCGTCTCTTACCCCGAGACATGACAGTGTCATTGTGCTGAAGTCTTCAGAATTGAAGAAGAAATTTACAGTTATGGAGAACTGTACTGTACTGGATTTCTGGAAACTAAAATGGTTCCTGACTTGTGTGAAAAAAAAAAAAACATATATATGTATAGTCAGCTTGAAAGGTGCCAGATGATGAAAAACTGTTGCAAGAAAATTAATTTCTTTTTAGTTACAGCTACTTAAATGTACGTAAATGACCCACTTCCGCTGAGTGGCTTTCAAAATCTTGTTGATGCTGAAGTATCTGGAGAGAGGTCTACTGGCTGCCAGCACAGATGCTAAAAGACATTAATCCTACTTTGATGTGTTAGCTTTAACTTCAGGAATTACTCTCTGCCATTTAGCACATAGAGTTGCAAACTATGCACTTGAGTCAGCTGAGGACACTATTAGTAGTTTTCAGTAAATGCCCGCAGGGGTGTTTGGAAATATAATTTTTTAGCCCCTTTTTGTAATAATCAATAAATAGAGTTGACATTTTGAGAAGACAACTTTTAGCTGATGTGTTGAACAGCAACAATTGAGAGGGACACAGAGCAAAACAAAGCAAATATCACTATACAAGAGATTTCTCATTTCGAGGTGAGAGAGAAGTAGGTCAAAAATATAAACTCTCTTTCTCTTTCCACGGTTGTTATTGCATGATTGTGTATTATTTAAGAGAATTCCCTTTTTTATTTCATAGGGGAAAATTGTCTTTTTTTTCCGGAGAGAAGTCTTAATGCTGCATGAAAATGGCCGTCCTTGCCAAAGCAACCAATCAGTTATTAAAACGGCAATGCCTCTCCATCTCTGTCAAAAAGGTATTTTGCTCCCAGAAAACAAAGAGTACAGCTCCGCCCAACCTCTCGGAGAGCTTGATTGCATTTCATCTTTATTTATTTATCCGAAGGATGCTATTCCGACCCATCTCCTAAATAACAAAAAACACATCCCTGCCTGACATAATAAGACATTATTGGAATACTGTTTGTTGTCAGTTTTGAACTTCTGCCTAGACTCTTATTCAGGAGATATTGCATTTTTTTTAAGATACAACATTTTTGTTACCTGTCCCTGATTTAAGAGAGTTGTGGATTAGAGAATAGGGAGGGTTGTTCTTCTCAAGCACAAGTCTTATAGCTTCTCATTACTTTTCAGTGAGCTCCTGCAGAAGACAGCACCTTATGAGGGTGGGTTGATTGAGTTGGCCTATGTGCTAGCGAAAAGGGAATCATCGTGGATTTCTAAACCTTCCTAAAAATACTCATAAAAACTCAATAGGGAATATGTGACATGCATTTCATTTTCTGAATAAAAAGCAGAATGTGTACAGGTTTGAAAAAAATTATGCCTGTCTATGCCTTACTGTATGTGTGTGGCTGTTGGGGTTTGTCACTTAATGGATGCAAATGTAATAGGTAAACATGTTGCACTTATTCCAGTAGGTTGTTGTCAGTGTTTGATGTTATAAAGTATTTGTAGTCCACATCATTTCCAGGATCTGTCAGTCACCTGCACCATTTACCCCAGATCCTTGCATCTAAATTAGAGTAGATATTAGGGAGCATTTTCAACTGTCAGAGAGACAGCTTTATATGGTGTGGAAGATGTTCCACAAACATCTCTGGAGTTCCATTTAATCCAGAATGCGATGCAAAAATACACTATGTATTTGTGTTTTGCCCACTGTTTTGGCTTGCAGTGTCCCTGCAAGCCATCAACTTATATTTATTTCTTCTGCTGCATCCTCTATGGTGGGGTGGAATTTTCTGTACAAGGCTGGGTATGAATAAAGGAAAAATAATAAATAAAGTGTTGATATCTTTTGAGTTTAATTTTATTGGGCAATAGGAGGAAAGAAACCACACTATACAATACCAGAAAATCCGGTCCTGTCTCTAGCATTCAATCATAACTGATACATCTGTATTAAAGTGTATTTATAGCCAGCACACACGGTAACTCATTGGCCGTTTCTAGATTCTGTCCTTGAACACACCTTGAGGTAAGACAAGGAACAGTGGAAACTCTCCCAGGAAAGAAAAAGATTTAGAGCCTGGGAGGCCTATTGCTCATAAAGACACACAACTAGAGTTCTCTATAAATGATAACATACAAAGGAGTTAAAAAGAAATCATTACAAAATTCTGAGATTATCATAACGGACACATTCATTCTGTTGATTTAAAGCATCACAGACCCATTATATAAATTTGTTTCAACATCTTTCCTTTTCCCCTGTATTGATCCATCAACTGAGACTGACCAGGGTAACAGCAAGAGATATTCTGTCAGTAACAGACATTTTTAGTGGAATCCTCAGTATTCATATCCTGTATAGAAAGTAGCCAAACGATCAACATACAGTAAGAAAGTAAACGATGTGAAGCAGATTATATTAACTTTACTAAAACAATGTTAAAGATTACCATAACCTTGTATTGGTCCAAAGAATGCAGTACTGAATTTCATTTTACATAGTGAAATATTGCAATCCTTTTTCATTTGCATTAAGCAAACAAAATATTAGGGAGAAACAAAATATACTGACCTACTGAACTGAGATTAAAGTTATAATAAATTAATGATTTCAGCCATTAAACTGCTTAAGTCATGGTAGGGATGTTAATCAAAATGAATCTTAAATCCCACACATTATGATGTTTAGTGTATTTAAACAGGCCCAAATGCCATGACGTTTCTTATTAGCATTAGAGTCTGTTTCAGGTGGTGAATTCAGTACCAATCAGTACAAGTTCGTGACAGTGACACAACACAGAGACAACAAAAAAAGAGGAAGACAAAATACCAAAGCTTTGCCCAGAATTTACTGCCAAAAAACATCAACAAAAAGGCTGAAATGGCAAATCTCGCCAGCTGTGAAGATTGTATCCAATCATTGTTAGCAGTATAAATCATAGAGGTTACTGTATCAAGGATGGCAAGTAGCCTGAACAGCCCACACATCCCTAGCAGGAGGATACTATAGACTGTAGGCTGATCCACTTATTGTCACATTGACCTGAGACATGCAACTGCTGGAAAATAAAATCACAAGGAAACCTGGGCCCATGTCATTAGACCTGGAAGTCAAAAATATTATGGCTACATTTTTTTTCATGTAGATTGATATAATTACTGTGATATACGTTTCATTCAATTAATTAGAAAGGAAATGGATTCAACATGTTTGTTAGAGCTCAAGGATAAGTGATTTAGAAAGGATAAGTTTTGGTGAGTAACACTGAATGTAAATATATCTTTTGTTTGTTTATAAGAAAAATCCACCTGGTACATTTTAATTTTAAGTTTAGGATTGAATTCTAAATAAATCAAATAAAGTTTTATTAAGTTTCTAAACTCTAATTTATTTTTGAATCAATAACTTGATACTCTCCACAGCCATATGGTGTAATATTTACGCCTAAACAAGGACAAAGCAACGATGCTTTTACATATACATCACACAAAAGATCAACATGTTAAACTAAACACATTGGGTATTGCACACTGCTACTGGGAGCTACATTTACTTTTATGTCCCACATAACTAAAACTAGAATGGCACTCAGTAGAGTGTATTAATCTGCTTAGGCCTGACGAAATGTTGAAAAATGCCCTATCTAGGAATGTTAAGGAAAGTGATAAAAAAAAGAATTCCTGGATCGGTACCAAAATTTAAATGGTTCTTCCCTGGCCCAAGGCCCATCCCTCCAACAAGTTTGCTGCAATTCAGTTCAGTACTTATTGCTTAATCCTGCTGACAAACACTCAAAACAAACCAACAAGCAGACACAGGTGAAAACTTAACTTCCTTGGCAGAGGCAATAAAAATGGACTCACTCTACTAAAATAAACTTTTTGAGCGACTATCATATGGGGTATCGCTTGAAAAGGCAGACACGAGCGACTGCTGCGGTTTGAATTAACGTTACCACGAGAGGCTTATTGTTTGCAAGCATGGGTGCCTGTGTCAGTGCCGGCAGTCTTGGATTGCAGACTCTGGCTTTACATATACTTGGTGGGATGGTACCGGATGGTACCTTTCCACATGGTGGAGAGGTTTGTTCCAGTCACGTCAGCACAGGTTGCAGATATCAGCTATGTAAACCTATTGCTTTGGCCTAATAGAGTGATTGTGAAGAAGATGCCTGATACAAATGCATTGTTTTACCACCTAGCCCTACATATCATCATTAAAAATATGTACCCTCCAACAGCGTGAAATTGGCCCCTTAATGTTATTTTGTATCAATAAACAAATGTTAAGCTGTTGTGAGTTAGGAACAATTAAATGTGAAATGCATGCCTGCAGTGCATACAGCTATGACTGATTACTATATGTAGTCTAACCTAGCTGTTCATGTTGTACCCTGCTCCATGTGACTGCTGGCTTTGCTATACATTGCTGCCAATCAAATTCAACTTAATTCAGACACATAATCATGTACATTAGTATAGTTACAATCAGTTAGCTGAGTCCTGGGTCCTTGTGACATTTGCATATGAACTTTAAATTAAGCAAAAAAAAACACCAGATCGTGGATTCGGATTTTGTTATAATGTGAAGAGGGTGCCACATGGTGTAACTGTGTTGCCTCCTGAACAGTTGGTGCTCCTCAACCTCTCGTGTTTGCAAGTATTACAGTCTTCACAACATACAACTGTGTGTGCAGCCGATACCGTTGCCAGAATCAAAATCCCTTTAAATTTGATATGGGATATGACATGATTTATCTGTTGCAGAGATAGCAAACAGACACACATGCACTATGCAGATGCAGTACAGACACTTAAAGTGCAAGTATACAACAGAAGTCAAACTGTGTGATGTCTGCTGTGTAACGATGAATACTTTGTATTCTATGGCTATATTTATCCTCAACCATTGTCTCATTTCATCCAAAAGTTTGGTAACAAAGTGGTTTTCGGTAACAAGCCAGACATTCAGTCCACATCTTGCAAAGGCTCATTAAACATCCTTCTGCTTTATTTTGCATATCTGTGAGATAGATGAGCAGAGCTATTTAAAGTCAGTAAGGGACTCTCACAAGAAGACTTTATCTGTTTGCTTTCTCTATTAGATGTTATTATCTAAAAACAGCCAGCCAGTCTATTTAAGCTTTGGAGAGTTAATTGTATTTTGTCCAACACGCCTTTAGTCTTCCAAGACACATAATACTTCGAGCATGAACTCTGCGCTTTGAAGCAACTACTATTCATCTTCCATGCAAGTTCTATTAGCTTGACCAGTGTGCACTAGGCAGTCATTCATCACAGTGGCAAAGCTTCTTCACCTGCGCAGACAATCCCACAAGCCACACATTGAGAGAGTCAGAAATTATTTAAATGCCCAGTGTCAGTCTGGGCACCCTTGGCCAATTTATTTAATAGATTCCAAGTCCAGCCATGTCATTTGCATAGTCTGGGCTCACTATGCGCTTAAGAAAAATCCAGCAATGAAGACATTTCCCTTACTTTGACGCTCCAGGGCAGAACTCCAGTCACCCTGTCAGATACTGACTGTAGAGTCCTGGCTATAGCTCCACATTTAAAGGCTTATTCTACCATGTATGTTTCAGTAGCTTGCTAAAGCAGCCCATCTTGTCGGACGACAGGAGGGAGGTTTATAAATGCAGTTCATGAACATCTAACTATGAAGAATGTCGACAAATCCAGAAGCCTGCAGTGTAACATTATTAAATAATAAATAAATCTGAGATCGCAAGATGTGGACAAACTGCTGAGGCTGGATGGCTTTTTTTTTTTTTTTTTATGTCTGTGCCATGCCAAAATATGGCACGTACTACTCCAGACAATGCTTGATAGACATAAATTCTGTATAGACTCTGACAGTAGTGAAGTCTGGAATATGGTCAGCATTAGTTTCACTTATGTTGATCTATAATGATTCAAAAGTGGTAACTCAAAAGTACAGAGTCAAGGAGAGGGAGCCGTCAAAACATCCACCAGAGCCAATTGGAGGGATTATCCGAGCAGCCAACATCTGCTAAGCTGGTCTATAGGCCAGCCGAACTTTAATGTATTATCATCAGTCTGAGCCGTTCCACAAGGGGCTAGGGGCAGTGCCCTACTGATATTCAATAATATCTAGCCTGATATGTGCAGACTTGACATTTCTCAGGCTGACTGTGTGCACACAATCTGAAAATTGTTCACTGCTGCAAAAAAAATTATGCACCCAATTCATTTCCTAATCAGGTGGTGGACTTTTACCTTTACTCCGGGCGCACTCTCTTTTAAAAAAAGAAAAAAATAAATAAAAAACAAAAACAAAAAAAAACAAGAACCTTACTGACATTGGGGCGAAGGACACTATGTTGCCCTCTCCATTATGTATTTCTTTTTTTACAGATACATTATACCACAAATCTCTCTCTAAAAAAGGTGCAAAAACAGGACATTTTGTTTGTCACACATTAGCTATTCACATACTGTATGTCTTAACTTGGACATTTGACATCAGTGATCCACAGAGCATGAGTATATGGGTGTTTGAGTTTCACGCTACAAAGCAAACGACAACATTATACAAAAACTGCTGTTTTGTTTTTTAATTTGCGGTTACTGATTTGAAACATTATTACACATAGATTCTATATTCGTTTGCTGTGTCTGTCAGACTGTGAACAGTGGCCTCACCCAAAAAATTATCTGTCTGCTTCATAATTAATTTCTTTAATGGTGTAGTTTTTCAATCAGCTCGGCTGAACAGTCTCTTTCAGATTTCTCTTAATAAGAGTAATTGATGTCAAAAACCGTCTCTATGGATGAATTGAATGGTTGTATTTAAAATTCCTGTTTCAGTGTTTGGAAGGTTTCTTTTCTAGATTTAAAGACCCTGGCTGATAAATGTGAGCTGTGAGCCTAAGTGTGTGAGTGTTGAAAAGAGTAATCTTCGTCACGCAAAGATCGCTTATGTTCTCATTACATGCATGTCTTAAGTTATTTAAAATAATGGCACCGGACTGTTGTCCAATGCTGCTAGACTGCAAAGAGATTTTGAATTTCAAGACACAACTCCATGCAATATAAATGATTGTTGGTGGTTTTAATGATTGCCTCAATTTAAGATAATCAAGCACTGAACTCAATTTGAGCACATTACTGTTCATCACAGTGAAAGGAAGAGTGCTGGGTAAGGGAAAATGACAAATGGATGAGGTAAATCATTTGCTTTGACAAGTCCCCACCAAAGCTAGTCACTGTGCAACTTCACTGTGGAATCCATTTCTTGCCGTCAATACCTCTGTTGTTCTCACCATCTTCCACATTGCCACTGCAATTGATCATTTTCAGCAGGACAGACTCTGATATGAACAGGGGGGATAACAAAGCTGTTGTGCCACAGTGAATACTGAGAGTAACTGTGTGTCCCCGGGAAAAGCATGACAGTGTAAGGGTTGCGTGTTGTGCACAAGCCCTTATCAAAATACTGGTGTCCTTATGTATACTGTCAAGAAATGTTACTATCATGTATCAAATTCTGCAGGTCTATATGGATAGAATGTCATTTATCATGCTCAGCACAGACTGACAACACTTCAGAAGTAGACACTAGGTTCAGTGACCTTGGACTCGGCTAATAGAGCTACATACCAAATCAATAAATTCCATCTATTACCTGGAGCTCTGCGCTGGGTCTATGCACACAGCCCTGACTGGACTCCGTATTGCACTCCCTCTATATCTCGTTTCTGACATAAGAAATTGGGTTAAGATTTTTTGGTCACACAGAGGACGAAGGAAACATTTGAAGAAGTGCCATACTTATTTTTGGGAGGTTAAGATCGGTCGCTGATTGTTAGCTGGAAACTAATGTCACTAACTAGCTGACTATAGTCTCACTGATTCAATATATATTTGTTAATCGTGAGAAATTACCAAGTCTAATGAATTTGGCTTAAATTGACCAAAGGTTTAATAGTCCTTGTTTTACTTTTTACAAGGACAAATGCAGCATTATTAAATAGCCATAACAGGGGTCTGGTATGATTTGGCTCATTAACTACAAACTTCTATTCGCTGTCCATGAAAGCAAACATTTTTACGGCTTTATATGGTTGTTTAAGTTATGTTATTGTTGTGGGCAAGGACAATTTTCAAAATGGTCCTTAGTAGTGCATTAAAGCACACTCCAACGAACTAAAAAAAATAAGTGATAAAGTAGCACCTCAAATTTTGTGGGTTTCGATTTATTTAACCAATATCATACCTGCATTGCTTTTGTGTTCTAATCAAGCTTAAAGCGTTTTGATTAGAATATTAATCAAAATTGGAACCCCTGAAACTATTTTTGCCTAAATGATTTATGGTGCAAAGGAAGAAAGATGATGTGCTTTTTTTTCCCAATGCTGCCCTGCAGATTTACAGCATAATGAACCTGAGCCAGCTAAAATAGTATCATTAAATTGCTGGTGGTGGTAAAACTGAAAACTGTTTGTCTTTGAGTTTGAAGGTGGACAGGCACGATAATTTGACAAAACAATCACTCAGATGTCTGCGCTCTCCAAATCATGTCTAATGCTTTTTCTTTCAGTTCATTTTTGTAAATTGTCTCCTGATCCACTAATCTATCATATGGTTTTGCAGTAAACAGCAGCGGCGAACTGACACACAGATATTAGATCTCCCATCTCTCCACCAGAAATGTATGTGTGCTGTTTGTGTGTATCTGTACAATCTGTTTTTGTTCAAATTTGTCATCGCACTCGAACTAAACAAGACCAGACAGGTATACATTACTTTGTGAAAGGAGGTCGTTTTGAAGACGTTTTAGCACATAATTAAGCCAGCTAGCCTTAAGAGAGTAGAGATTGTGTGGCCATGCATGAAAAGTGGGCCTGCCTCCCTAGTTTCTTTCCCCCTGCCTAAATTTGTGATGCCAGATGCCAAAGCTGACAACTCAGTTAACATGGTAATCATGAGATCAATGAGCACTAAATGATCCAATGAAAGACATGTCCATCATTTGTGCATGACTCTGCAGCGGAAAGGCTGCCATGTGATATGTATCAGTGGTTTACTCTGAATATTTGAACATTAACTTTTGTTTGTTTGTAAATACCGTCCTCCGCCTGACAATGGAAACACCCCCTGCATAAAGATGAATTGTGCTTTGACAATAAGAATCTAAATCAGAAGGATCGCATTTGCTTAAATCAATGCATGCCCTGGAAGTTTTGATGGTTTTTCTACTTTGTGTACCTCACTCACATCTTCTCTAACTTTTGTTGTGGTACCAACAACTTGGTCAATGCAGTGTAACAGCACATATTGACATTTGGTACTAGAACAACAAGATCATTACACTTGATTTCAGTCACAACTCTATTCATTTTAGGAATCTTTGTAATACAATCATCTTAATCTAACACACACTTCTTCTGACGTTTTATCTGAGACTTTAAAACAGAGAGCTTTCTGAGATGACAGCTCTAACGAAACCATGTCCAAGAATGTCCTTTTCCAATTACTAATCCTAGAAGGGGCTGCAATTCCACTAAGGAAAGCAGATCCAACATGGTTGGCCTGATCCCATCTGATGGAGCAGTGTGCTTGACTCGTCCATGATCACAGAGACCCAGCAGGCATCTAGGGGGCAAAAGGGTGACCTGAAAAGGGTTGACAGAGGACAGAGTGTGACTCTAACCTGCTTCGTCACCCTCCTCACCCTCACACTATTTGACATGGACTCCCTGCCAGAACAGATAACATTTACTACAGAGCAGTGAGTCCAACACACACACACACACACACACACACACACACACACACACACACACACACACACACACACACACACACACACACACACACACACACACCCTCACAGCCTCTGACCTCTTTTCACCACTGTGGATAGTTATAGAGTCTGTATTAACATGAAGAAGATGATGGAAAAACAGTCTGCTTAATTAGTCGTCTCTAATTATTTAAAGAAGGTCTCTGAGTTGAACAGACCGTCAAAATAAGCATTTACAAGGGGGCATTAGTAAGTAGCATTTTATGCAAATGTATAACACGCAGTCGCGGTATTCACTGTGCTAAAAACTGATGATGCTCATATTATCATTTATATAGTATTAGGGCACTAACCAGAAAATGACTCACTCAACACAACAGGAAGCAAATTTAGATTGCCCACCAGCTAATGGTCATCTTTGGACCTAATGTGATTTTCTCTATTTCAACCTAATACCACGCTGGCTGATGGACAATTGGAGTAGGTTTATTTCTCTGTCCGTGTTTGGCAACACCATCCTAAAAAGAAACCCAAAATTGCTCTATGGAGCTTTTTCTTGTTTAGCAGAGCTGGGAGTCGAAAAGAAGAAAACCTCTGGTGCTGTGGATACCATTACAAGTTCATTCTTTGTTTTTGGATGATGAATACGAACATCATTAACAGGAAGGTCTTGTGTGTGTAGGGATGAGCAGACATACGGCTGCCAGTACCCTGGACCACCAGACTCATAAATCACCAGTGACAACAGATAATGAATGCAAGCCTATCAGAGAAGATTGGTTTTCTATATCAGCTCTGTGAAGCGATGGCAGAATTTATATTTACACAAACATTTGTATTCAACATGAACTACATACACCAGTTAAGTTAAAACCAGGATGAAAAAATGATTTAGCTAGAATGTTGGTCCCAAAACCATAACGAATGAAAACTAATTTGCTTGTTTATTTGTTGTATTTAAATTTAAAATGTTCCAAAAAGATATTTCTTTCAATATAAATGTAGCTATCTGAGGTTTAGCTTTTATGCTACTCAATACCTTTTGCTCACTCGTCCTGAATTTCTACTCTCTACCTTGCCTTCATTACTGTTCCTCCTCAGCACATCTGGGACCCACAGCCAGACAGATGGAAAGTAGATGAGGCCTGTCTTTAGTCTGGGGACTAAGCCAGGTGTTCATAACTTATTTCATGAATATACTGGTAACATGAGATCCCAAAAGACATGAGTAAGGGTCTTTGGCAGAGGTTTAGAGTCTTCAGTGTCTTGCTGTTGATCCTGAATATGACTTCGAAGCCTTGAGGCAATATTCAAAGCCAAATCAGTCTTGCAAAGCGAACTAATATTATACTACAAGGTGTCATATACTGTCAAAACAGATGACATATTAAGAGAGGAAAGTTGTTAAAGTTCATATAGTAGTTAATGAGGCAGTTTAAGAGTTTAACTTCACTGTCAAATCACTTACACAAAGTCAGAGTCAGAATTGTCCATAATGACTTTGCAAATGAAGCAGTAACAGGAAGACGTTTGTGCAGTTGGACTTCACCTATCTGTCTTTATCTTCAGAAAGAAAGTTCCATTCCATTCAATGTCAATCTTTCAACCTGAGTATACAAGCTATCCCTTTCTCATTCCCTCACACACACTCACATGGAGATGCACACACAAGCACAGACAAATTTCACTTGAAATCCCTACCTAAATTATCCTGCAACTCTGGGGGGCTGTGAAACTGCCAAGCTGATGGGAGGGCAGACGGGGATTGTGGGTAATTTCATGTCACATTTCCAGCAGACTGATGTCTCTTTGGACAGATAATAGCCTACAGCACACAGTGACAGAAAAGGCAAAGTCACAATGAGCCCTCTCTTCAAATACTCTACTTTTCTTTCCTTCAACCCCCCTACTTTTCCAGAAATGGTTCTATGTGTTTTTCTGAGGAGTATCTGCAGTTTTTCTACATTTCTAAATTTGCAGAGGCACATGAAAATTGCTTGTTTCTCTGAATATTGCCATTACTGGCTCCCTAGTCCCATTGCCTCCACTAATAATACACTTCCATTATCAAGTGAGTAGGATGGATAACTTAGACAACAAATTCATCCTTAGACGTGTTTCCACCCTATTAAAAGGGCAGAATGAAGGTAGACTTCATTCTGCCCTCTATCAACTTCTGTAATGAAGTGGAACTTTTGCAGTCCACATTGTTCTGCTTTCAGGCATCTGAGGTTTTGGAAGTAGTCCCAAGTTCTATTCATTTTTGATGGACAGCTGAAGCACCACCAAGAATCAGGTAGACATGAAACAATAGTCAGTACAAAAGATGAACAACCGATTGGAAAAGGTCTAGTTTTTTATATTTAAAAAAAAATCAAAAAGGTACAAGCTTGTGTGTATAAAAATGTAAGAGGAGAAGTTAACTATGGCTCCCAATATGCATTTTGGTAAGAAACATTCAATCCACAAGATATAAAAACTGTTAAATGCATTGCTAGCAACAGGCAGAAGCTAAACATTAACAAAGTTCCCTTTTAGAATTCTGAGCAACTGGCAACTCTGTTTTGTTCCCATCTGCAAAAATAAGGTTTTAAGTGAATTCTCTACACCTCTGCCTCTGACAAGCTTCTTCTACTTCTCAAGCAACACTTTTCAACACAGAAACAGACCACTACTGATTTCTAGCCAAACTAAACATGTATAGAAGTGAACACCAAAGCCAGCTCACTGGCAATCAAGTAACAGGGCCCAACCAGATCAAGGAGCCCGAGCCACATGTACCTGCAGCTCCAGGACAGAAATCTGAGGAGAAACACTAGGTACATCATGCTGAAAATAAGAAAATGTATCAACTATGATGTCTAAATTTACCTACTGGCTTATTTGACCAATTCCATTTGACCAAGTAACAAGCCTAAATTTTTAATTTATTATTGATGATGCCTAATATGTAGTGTGTTTCATATCTGAGTACTGCATGAAAAATGAAACCTGTATGCAGATGGTAAAACCTACAAACAAACAAGTACTGAAACATTTCAAAAATCTTACTACAATTGTGAGGCAGGGACATGAATCCTTTACAGGTTGTATAAAGCACCATCGTGTCCTCATTCTCTGTTTTTGTTGATCTGTATCAACGCTATCATGCCTCCCGTATTTGTATTGCCAGTTATTGAATGTCAATCACTGGTAGAGAATAGCTGCATATAAATGTCATTCGTAGAAAACAGGGTTACATATTCTTTATCCACTTTCTCAACTCCTGATTTGCCCTTTGGTCTCTGCAGAAAACTTCATTATTTTTAGTTTCCACCATCCCCCTATACACACCTCTCCTTCGATAAATTGCTCAAGTAAAACAGCAGAGTTTGTGATCTAAACTGGGCCCTCTGTGCTTTACAATGAACATCATTGGTTATTCTCCCATCCTCACGTTCCCTCTCATCCAGTGCCTTTACCCATGCCTTACTCGTTCACTAATCTCACTTTTAAAGTCTCATCATTCTTTTCCCTATTTCAGTATATTTTCACTTTTTTTCCCCTCCCACATCTCACTCGTTCCCATCAGCCAGTTCTGTTCTTGTTTTCCTGTATCTTTAGACATTATGCCACTGAATTGCCTGGCTGATAACACATCCTGCTGTATGTTCTAAATAAACAGATGATTTATAATGTCTATTAGTGAAAAGACAGTAAGACTCAAGGAAGAAAACAAGAGCAGTGTGTGTTTCATTGACTGCCAGGGCTGACAACACTGTCTCATTGTTTTGTGTTGGCTGTTAATTTAGTTTGGCATCTTCATGGGTAGAAAATTGGAAAATGTTTGGGTCTGCGCTTCAGTGGACACAGTAAATGGTGCATCCCCGCACACAAGCAGATGCAGTCAAACATGAACTTCACCACGCTTTCCGTCAATCCCCCACCCGGCGCGCACATGCACGCACACTCACTCAAACACATATACACAAACAAACTCTTAATTGCACAAAATATTCAAGCATTTTACTCTTTGGCATGAAGGTTGTCATGGCATTCACAATATCTATTTTGCCAAGAAAATCTGAATTTTTTTTTTTACTTGCTCACTGGTGTGAATTGAATGGAGAATAATGACTTGGTCAAATGCCTTCAAAACAATGCTTTCAACCTACATGCCAATTCCCATGCAAAAAAGACTCAAAGTTAAATGCAAAGGTCTACAGTTTACATTCTTGGGTCTAAAAATAGGCCTCCCACTGTGTGTTAAAATGTGGTATCAATATGCAGTGGAGTTGGAAAAACATACAACAAATAATACTGAGTGAACACCAGATTCATGGGTACGTTTTACTTCCCTTGACAAATGCCAGGCTTATGTTATGGAAACCAACCACATCATTTTAAAACTCCTTGACAGGTAAAACCAAATAGACAGCATTCATTTGAGGCATAGTTGTCTTTTCTCAGACGATTTTTCATTTTATGTTGTTTTTTTTTTTACGGTTAACTGTCTTTCAAACTTTTGAGGAATAAAACAAAGTCTCCATCTAAAGTGCTTGTCTTTCAAGTTGTTCTCACCGTACACTTTCGCATTTGACCACAAGAGAATAAAACATCATCAGCTTTATTTTTATGATGTATCTCAGTCTAAAAAAAACAAGCAGATGTGAATTCTAACTGCCAGTGCTGATAAAAATGCAACAAGCAATTTAGTATCTATCACTGCGAGGGCCCCAGGGCGTAATGTTGGGTAGGTTGACTTTAATGGATCGAATGATAGATAGACAGATGGATAGACAGAGAGAAAGAAAGATTCCGTTATTTTCATTGTCATTAAAACAAAGCTGAGTGGTAATCTTGCCGGTGCTTTCACACATAAAAACAACAACTGTCCGCTGCTGGGCAGCTGGCATACCACGCAGGGCACGAGCAGCTTCTCCTGTATGTGTTTTTCCTAAGGATCCTCAGGGACTAGTCACTGTTGTGTATTCTTGACTACTGCGGTGGTCACCGATGTGTGTACTTAGTAACCTGAAAATAGGGACCCTTTCCACACAGTCCCCGTTGATGTATAGTGGACTGGGGTCTGCACTTTTCCTCTGGAAGTCTATTATGAGTTCCTTTGTTTTTTGCGATGAGTTCGGGACATGTTCTCTTAACACCACGCTGGCAGTCTTTGGACTTCATCTCTGTAGGCTATCTTGTTACCTCCTGAGAAGATTCCAACCACAGTCGTGTTGTCCACGAACTGGATGATGGTGTTGGTGGTATGGGTGGGGCCACAGTCAGGAGGGTGTAGAGAAGGGGATCAGCACACAGCCCTGTGGGGCGCCGGTGCTGAGTGTAAGGGTGGAGGAGAGGTGCAGGCCTAGTCTTACAGTTTGGGGGCGGTTAGTCAGAAAGTCCTTGATCCAGTGGCAGGTGGTTTGGGAAAATCCTAAATCAGTGAGTTCAGAAACCAGTCTGCCTGGAATGACGGTGTTAAAGGCAGAGCTTAAGTCTATGAATAAAAGCATTCTCACATAGACCCCTGGTGTTAAAGGTGGTTCAGTGCAGTGTGAATAGCAGTTGCGATGGCATCTTCTGGAAACCTATTGCTCTGTAGGCAATAGGTTTCCTCTGTAGGCAACACCCAAACGCTGGTGTGGGTCAGAGTTAGGTGGGTGGCTGGCGTTGATGTCCTGCAGGACCGGCATCTCTAAGCATTTCAGATAAGCAGTTTAAGTGCAATCGGGACGGGAGACGTTGAGGCCGCTGATGTCTTTTTTGGCAGTGGGATGACTGTGGCAGACTTCAAGCAAGGTGGGATGATGGATTTAGTCAGGGACAGGTTGAAGATCTATATGAAGACCTCGGAGAGCTGGTCTGCACATTGCTTCAGCACCCCTCCTGTCACACCATCAGGGCCAGCACCTTTCCTCCGGTTCATTGCTCTGAGCACACGCCTCACATCACGCTCCTGCAAGGTGAAGATGTGGCCTGAACAGAGGCATCAGGACCTGAAGGCTGTGTCATGGTCCTTGAGTTTTGACCTCCTTTGTCATCCAGGGCTTCTGGTTGAGGTACACTAGTTTGGATGTGATTGTTTGACAGTGACATTGTCAATACAGCTGTGAATGTACCAGAGTACAGTTGGGTACGTGCCAAATATTGCCCCCAGTTCAACAGCTGCCCTGTCAGCATCAGATACAAGAGAGAAAGAAGTGAAGAGAGCTAGTGTTTATATATGGTTCTTTACACTCATATTTGCAGGAAAATGTCACACTCACACCACTATGAGATGCGAAAGTTTCTATCACCTTAGACACGTAAACAGCAGCTCCAGAGCTACGTGCTGTTACGTATCAATTCTCAACAGCCTTTTGCTTCATTTAATAAACAGTCATGTGTGGCAGCATTGAAAATATCCCACAGGCAACATTGCAAATTGAATGAATTTCAGTTAGTAGCTGTAGTTCTCGTATTCAAAAACTTAACTTCCTTTTGCACTTGAAGTTAAATAAAAACAAGATTTAATGTTAAATATTTTGGAGTGGAATAAGATAGCAGTTCAAGTTGAGTATGACTTTAAATTAATTCATACCAACAGCTTATAGCCATTTTTGTAGCTGCAGAGTGAGTCTGGTTTACATGTATGTAACCTCTTTTGATCCCTGTCGAATAGAAGATGTTGTTGTTGGTCCAAACATTCACTAGTTTTGCTTTTTTATTTGCTACTTCTGTGATTATTTTTCACTTAACTTAAAATAGGGTTTGTACATGTTTCATCATAAACAACTGTGGGTTTCTGTGTGAAAACTGTGGGTTTCAGTTGTGCTTGCACGAAAAGAACAATGGCCCTTTTGGGACTTTGCTATATTTAGTGTCTACTGAGGTCTAATTTGAAAGAAGTGATTAATGATTGAGTAATGCTAATTATTTGAGGGTATGTAGAAAATAGGAACAGGAACTAAAACTTTGAAAGTACTTTAGAGTAATTCAAGAAAAATCATGACTACATTAAGCGAAGAAACCCCCATTCAGGATATTATCATCTTTCTGCACAGGATATTGGGAAAAATTGATTTAACCCATGATTCTGAAATCAAGAAAAACATTCAGTAATCACAACTGGATATGAAACTTGGATATGAAATTGATCATGTGGTCCAAACAACCCCTTACTGGAGCAAGATGGAGGACATAAGAAGACAAAAAACCTGAATACAAAACTAGAGGAAAGGGAGACAACTATGACACGTTTCATCAACACAATACACTTCAATGAGTGATTAGGAAAAGATAGTCACTATGTGGATGAAATTGAGAATCAACAGCAATGCACCATGATGACAAGTATGAGATTGGTTGCATCAATTTGTGTGGTGCTTGAAAAGAGAGATCCACCGAGGGGTCCACCAGAAGAGTCCCCCTGATTTGAGCTCTGTAATTTGGGCGCAGACACACTGTTAGGCTCTGACTGCTGGGAGGCATGGCAACAAAAGAGATGGGAGGAAATGAAGAAATGGAAGAACAAGAATTGAGGACTGATTTTGTACAAGTGATTGTGGCTTGGTCCTGGGGCAGTCGGCCAACTTCATCTAAATGGAGATAAGAAGTTTCAAAATGGAATGCAGAAAGAAAGAGAGGAAAATAAATTTGGGTCGCAAAAGCTAAGAGTGTGGACACAATAACAAAGGAAGTTAGGATCTCCTCTCCATAATAATTGCTATAGAAACAACTGAATGCAATGGCAGTGTTACTAAATCTAATTAAAATGATACAGTTAGGGAGCTATTTAACTTGTGCTGTGAAAAAGACCAAAGAACATTTTCTGCTTCCTAGTCTGCACAACAAAGAAGAAGTTTTGGCATGTCGGATGCAGCTTTTTTGAATAATATATTGATGTCAATTTTTATGTAGTCCAAAACTAGTTATTCTCAGAGGGCTTTACAATCTGTAGCATGTATGACACCAATGCTGTGTGCTTAAGGTTTTTTTGATATAGTTACACTTGTAACTCAATGCGATACCTTGGCACAATAGCGTCACCTTGAGCAGAAAATTATAGGTTTCAATGATTTCCAACCTTCGAATGATTTTTGCTCACTTTAAATACATTTCTTTTTGTTCAGCACTAGAATTTTCCACGTAAGATTCAAAAACACTGGTAGAAGTAAAAAGTAAAAAGTCAACATTTTCCAGTGAAGGACTTCTTAAATCTGGGATTTTTTGATAACAAATTCCTGTCTATAAATATTACTTGAAACAAAGAGGCCTTATGATTTGTTACTTTTAAGAAAATTAGCTAGCTCTAATCACAAATTTAACATTTAGGCTTGTTTTTCTTGAGAAAAAAATCTGGTAAAGGGGTGTGAAAATGTGTTATTCATAATGTAGTTTTTGTTTTTAAAACAATTTTTAGAAATAATTTCCAATATCTTGAAACAAAACACGATGAGGCAGATTACTGCGCTGGGATCGCAAAAATACATAATTCTAGGAAAAATTGCATGTTTATTTGTAAGGAACAGGTGAAATCACGTCTTTTTGTCTTTTTTTCTTTCTTTATTTTCTAAATACAATATAAAACAAGATAATAAACAAACTGAAACTGGAGATGTTGGTTTCATACTTAACTTGTACAAACACAGATACAGTGACAGAAGACGCCTATTTTAATGAGTCTCTTTCATTGACAAGCAGCCCAGTCCCCGTAAGCTTCATCAGTAACAACTGCACTGCTTTCATGTTGATCTTTTTTTGCCAGTATTTTATTATCCTTTCCATCTGTGTCATTCTGTTTTCATCTCTCTGAGGGTGTGATGGCCGAGACTGTTGATGATTGTATCAGGTTTTAATATCTGTCTGGTGGCTGTTTTCATGGACAGAAAACAATGGGTGTGAGAGGGAGGATATCTAGTGTGCTGAGAAGGGAAGCTTTGTCCCATTTGCCACCCACATATTAGCACCCGGTTCCCCACAATAACACAGCACATTGGACACACACACTCAAAGAATTCCCCAAATTCCTCCACTGACTTAGAATGAGACTGTGTGCGTAAGTGTCTGTGTATCTGTCTGTCTGTGAGCAGGAGGTAAAAAATTATTTTAGGGTTTGGGAGAGAAATGAGCCAAAAGACCACAGATCTGATACTATGTGCATCAGAAAACAAAATGGCACAGTAATAGTGGTGATACATCACAGTCCGTCTGTGAGCCGGAGCAGCTGGTGATCCACGGAGTGTTATAATGTCAATGCCTTTTCACAGAAATACCCATCATGCCGTATGCCTATGTTTTAAGACGCCTAGACAGTGCTATTAAAAATATGTTGCACAGTATGCAAGTAATGTATTTGCTGTAGCATGTGGAGATAGAGCTACTTTGGTTCCACCGACAAAGATGTATACCGTATTGTACATTAATTTCCCTGCATATGCGAATGTGAGTGTCTCTATTGCTTATAGTCCTGTTATGCCCAAGTTGTCTGCCCAGTGCATGCTGGGATATATCTAGTCTCCAGTAACCCTGAAAACTTTCAAGTGGCTTTAAATATATGAAGGTTAAACTTTGAAACGGAAAGAGGTGTCTCACCCAGACTATGAAGTGGCAAATGAGCTGTAAATTAGCTCTATGTTCTCTGCTTAATAATTATACCTTTTAGATGGGATACATCAGAGCACACACGGGCAGAAGGAGTAAAAATCTTCTGCTTGATAATGCATTCATTAGTTTATAAATGGCCTGGAATTTGGTTGTTTGGCTTCAGCAGCCTGTGACCCTGACAGGAATGAAATTAAGCTTTTTAGTATGGGTAAAGGGAAATTGTGCTGAAATATTTGAACTGATACTTGACTTTAATTGGATTTTTCCTCTTTTCAGCATGCAGCTGGTGTTGTATTAGTTGGTGTAAGATTATATAATATTATATTAAACAGGTGGAAAAAAACACTGAAAGAATTAAAAGTATGCCTATTACTAGAATAGTGTGGTGTTTTTAAGATGAAGGTAAAAAAGACTGACTGACTGCAGGTACACACTGCAGATAAATAAGGAAATGGCTACAGTATAGGCTGAAGTTGTTCATTCCCTCACTAGTTACTGGGTACTGCATATATTCTTGAAGCTCATTATTCTAAATAAGATTTAAATGTGGGGGTTGTTTTGGTCATTGCTTTTCATTATAATTTCTCTACGTGTCTTCAAACCAGGAGAAAATGCAGAAGAGTAGTCAAAACCCATTCTATAAACCTTCACCTTATCAGTTGCTTTGAGGAAGTTCACCATAACACTGTGCACTTTCAGTGCCGGCTCAGATAGAGATGGATACAATGTTTGAATGTTTGAAGTGTGTGTTGTTTTTTTTTTAATGAATAATATCGTAAATTACTCAATTTTTCTTTCACTCTCTCTTTCTCTGCTTTTTCCACACATAAAGCACAGACTTTCAGTACACAGACACAAAGACACACACAAGCTGAACACACTTTGCTTTGGATGGAAACTCATTCCACTTAGCTGTTCTGACCTGGCTGCTTCTTAATTACTGGTAACTAAAAGGACTGTGGATAACGACCCAAAAAACTCTTATAAGCTAAAAAGGGGACAATCCAGTTATTACAAGAGTGACCAGAAACATACACGGCAAGCAAGCTGATATGCATGCGCACAAACAAGCAGACATCACAGCTGGTGATTTCCACCAAGAAACATATAAATATGACTACGAATAGTGCTAATGTAGACTATTTTGTTTTAGATCCTTCTAATTTCATTTTCTTGTCTCGTAAAATTGTTACACAGAGAGAAACCCAGCAGAACAACACCTGATCTCTTAAACTCCTGGGCACCTAAGTGAGACTAGTCCAGAAAAGATACTCAATTAAAATATTGCAGAAATTTTAATTCAAGCTGATGCCAACGGCTGAATAGACCTCTGAAAAAGTCACAAGTGCGGATGTCATAATTGGCTGTGTGGGAAAGATGACATTTAGTCTCTTATACAGCCTATTCAAACAGGGGTGCAAACTCATCAGGGATCATTTCAAGGTCATTTCAATTCATTTTCTGGCGTTTTCAGTGAGCTTGGCATTTGCTCTTCTCAAGCGACATAATTATGCTACTGAATCAACATCAACTACATCATAAGTAACGTAGGCCCATTTTAGCTAAAATTAAGTTAACACATTGTTTCCTACAGGTTGAGAATTTACTTGTGGTGATGGGTGGCGCATCTGACCGATTTTGCATGCAGAGACTCATGCAGTTTAGAGGGGTAGAGTGTAACCCAGGTTATTTTCTGTATCGACAATTTACAGATGTAAAAGCCGCACATGCAGACTGTCAGTAGCAGCTCGCTAAGTCGCTGTCCAAAAAACTGCTCAGAAATCCAAAATCCTCCCCAAAAGAATTTCACCTAAAAACGACAAAACACAAAGTAAGTGTCATAAAATGTGACGCAAGACCTCCATGTCTTGTGTTGGCCTTCAGAAACCAAGCGATAAGGACGTAGATGGGTAGATTGTTAAAATATTCCGCCAATTGTTTCGGTATTTTTACATTTACATTCCGCTAAAGGGTATGACAAACAAATGTGTTTTAGCACACAGTCCCAATCTTGGCATCCATGACAAATCAACCCCTGGTGCATCCTATCAGTCAGAGCTCTGCAGCAATGCATATTCCTGATGTCTATGTGAAGTCTGTTTTTATCCCCAGGCTTCTTAAATAGTCAATCATGTTCTGTAGCGACCAGGGTGGAAGAGAAAAAAAAATAGTTATAGGAATTCATATTTTATGGATTCTGGGGAGGAAATCAGACCCAATTCTGAATATATTTCAGAAATTGATGTTGTATGCAGCTGAATAATAGACAGCCCTATTGGCAGCAGGCATGCCACAATCTTTCCTTTTAATAAGAGGACACCAGCTCATGCACTACACTGAATGCACACAGTTATAACACCAGGAATTTGATGCCAGGGCACCACTGATCTGGCAATTTTGAAGCTTAAATAATGGTCAATCATTGTTACTGTCGAGTGAGAATATTTTATGAGAGGCATATTTATCTCATAACATCACTGAGTCATTATACACTTTATCATTTTCAGAAAATATGACCCCCTGCTATCTGTGCTATACCAATCTTAATTGAAAACTTTAATCAAAATCTTAATCTGCAAGCCTTGGAAAATCAGTGTAATTCTACCGATACACTGACATGGAGAGAGTTTTGTCAAAAAAATCTGATCTGGTATTTTACAATTCTTCAAAAGAAATCCAAATTGACTGAAACCCAATTTACTCCTGCTGGAGGAAGTGTTAATGAGTACTGGTGTACCATGACTACAAATTTTGGTATTGTCCCTATATTCAGCCTCTTTTGGATGAAGTGGGACATTAAGTGTAGAGGACACTGGGTTTGAGTGTTGATGTTTTGTTTTTTTTTTCCTCTTTCTGTATTTTCGAAATATGCCTTAAGGTTTGAGTAGATGTGATACATGCAACCTGTAAATCCTCACAGTAGCAAGCTAAAAAAAACAACTATTACCAAATGCTGGCTTCAGAGACCCGCCATCTATCCTTACGACTCTTTTTTATGTCAATACTGAGAGTAAAATCCCTGTGTGATGAACTGCAGCTGTGTATTTGTCTCTGTTTAACTGAAAGCCCCATCCTAGCCCACCTGTTCTTGTTCTGAATGTCAGTGTTATATCATGGGGAACTAGCCATTCTTCTTTCAAAGTTTAGTGAAGTCAAGTGAAGTCAAGTGAAGTCAAGTCAAGTCATGGCTCAGTAGCAATGATGGCTGCAATGATGGCTTACAAAGGTTTACTCTTTGAAACAAAAGAAAGAATACCGATTCACCCCCCTTTAGCCTATGAATGTCTCAAAACTTTCCATAAACTCCGGCACTGCTCCATCTTGTACAATGGTTCAACATGCTGTTACTCCCACAGCTATGTGGCTAAACTGACACAGGATGGGGAAAGCCCAGAACCCCCTTGAAAAAAACATCAGATTACTTTTAATGCTTTACTCTCCCTATAAAATGCTTGCTTATTTTATGATGAGAATAAAACACTGAATGGTCAACAAACTAATTTGAGTGACTTTAATGCTTAATGGCTCACAGTAACAGGAACAGTGAAATAGCAGGGATGCACTAAGCAGCAATGGGAAGCTCAGAATAGGTGAGCAATTTTCTCTCAGATGTTGATAACAAACGACCAATGTTCTACGTAGCATTTTAGGCATCCAACATTAGTTTGAAAGAAAAATATGACTCGTATGATCGGAGAGACTGCTACCTAATTGTTGCAAACTCTTTAGCATCAGTTCAAAGTGCGGAAGTTATTGCTGACGTTCTGCCGTTTGGGACTGGAGGAGGAGAAAAGGAAAAAAAAAAGACATCTGGGGTACAGTCGGTGCAGGCCAGTGGAGACAGTAATATTAAAAGCTGAGTGAAGGATGCTGTTAATCGTCCCACAGGTGTCTGAGTCTGTGTGCACCGACCCCTCTTTCCACCCATGGAGTAATGGAAGCAGAAGTCAGTGTGCCAGTGTCCTGATAGCACCCTTCTGTTCCAGGACAGTGGCTGTAGTATCACCCTCAGGCCCTGAGCAGGATCTCTTTATTCTGCTTGGATCCTAGCCTCTTTGCAGCCAGCTGCTGCCCTACTTGGGATTCCCATTCTGCTCCTTGATTGCCCTCTCTGCTTGAAGCGTGCACCACTTTCATCAGAGGGCAATTTGAATCCATTCCACCTTGAATAATTGTGCAGGTCAAAGCTCTGTGTGGAAGCGCACAGTTTGAAAATGGCTCGACATGCAGGTTTGACTTCAGTTTCAAGCATCAGGATAAATAGGTTCATTTGGGAAAGCTGCATATGGCAGATAGGGTCTTGGTCTGGATATTAATGACATACATTGATTTTTCCTTCTTTTAAAGTATTTCTCACTCAGCTTATGAATAAGCTGTCTGTGTAGTATTCAGTTTGAGCACCTCATGCAGTAATTGAACCTGTATTACCCTGTTAAATCAGCATGGCCCATTTAATATTACCCAGGCAGGCTTGCAAGTCATCATATGGGGAGGGCAGGGGAGAGAAAATATGGGTAGCAAGAAGAAGTGCATTGTATTTATCATAAATATAGTCACAAGGAACACAGAGAGCGTGCAGGTCAAAAATGAGCCTTGTTATGAATTCTGCACCAGACAGCAGATTCAGTAGAACATTTTGTAAAACGACCCTCATTAAAGCTCTCCTCCTATTATCATTAGCTTGGTGAATATGTGTAGCTGTTAATAGATGTGGTTCTGTGCTCGTTAGGCGACATAGTGTCCATTTGTTAGGAATTAACAAGTAGCTGTGTTTATTAAGATTAGATAAGGTCCGGAAAGAAGGTTTACCGATAGTGCAGAGGTAATCCTCTTCACACATCCATTCAAGGTGTGGAGTGGGTGGCAAATCTGAGACAAATGTGTGTATGAGTGACTTGTTCCTTTTCTGTTTCATTCACAGTTAGCATTTGTAACATGTTTATGAGCATTTGCTGAGACACGCATTGAGATTTACTGTGATGGGACAGGTGGTGAGTCAGGGGTACAAAGTCGTAGAGAGTGAGGACAGACAGGGACAAACAGGAAGTGGAGTCATGAAAAAACACAGTCATTCTTTGCAGTCCCCGAAGTCCTTTACTGTTCAACCTTGATGCAGTGATAGAGACATAAAGCTCCTCTCTCCTGTATAATAAGCACCTCCAGCCACTTTCCTGCCTGAAATGTTTTCCCCAATTTCTCATTTTGTGCTCGTCAGAGTTTACACCTTCAGTTCTACCTGCCCTCTTCCCATCTCATGCAATCTTCTTCAATGTTCATCAGTACAAGGGCCCTCTTAATGCTTTTCATCTCCTACATCCTAAAAATGACATTTTCCTTAGAGAATCAGTGTGGACACGTTCCAGATGAGATTGCAGTGGACAGAAAGTGTCTGTGTTTTTCAGTTTTGAGACGCGTGTATGTCTGAATGCATATTTTGTTGTTGTTTTGGGAGTGGAGAAAGAAAAGGGCAAGGTTCAGTGAAATTCAATAGCTATCCTGGTAGTAAATGACCTTTACAATAAATGTATTCCTTTTTTTAGGTCAGACAGTGATAAGCAATTCATCCAGGCAGTCGCAATGATGCAAACTTAAACTTCAACTTTAAGTCTACCTTTACCCTGCAGGTAAATATATGAACCCAGGGCACCAGAAACAATTTCTGTGCAGCCAGGCCTGAACACAATGTGCGCACGTACATGCGGGTTTGGTATGCTATTAGTTTCGCTCCACAATTATCTGCTGACGCTACTGTTTGTACCAAATAACAAAGGAAAACTGAAAATTGTATCAAAAAGGTATTGTAGTTCAGTGAAAGCCGCAATAGTCAAAGCTACACATTCTCGAGAAAAGTCTGGGCACAGGTTAACCAGTAAGCTGATATCAAACACTTTATATGCTTTTTAGAAAGGCAAGTAAGAGTCATGCATACTGTAGAGTTCTGAAAAAATTGCATGGAACTGTTAATATACTGGGATGACAGGACAGATTTTGTTAAATGAAATTAGGTTTTAGGGTTTTTACTCTTTTTTGTCAGTATGTAGCAATCTCGTGGTAAGCACTGAGCACCCCCCCTGAACATATTACTTTTAATAAATCAAATAGTAAAATGTACCTGCCACCCTGAACACTAATCTAGTAATAACTTGCCCTGGTACTACTGCCCAGTGGGCTAGTGTCTAAAGTCCTTAGATTCCACCCCTTGGATGAGAGAAATTGTTGACTGCCAAATTATTGTCTCTAAGTTTATGGTAGATCTACTTTACTAAGAAAAACAACAATAAAGAGAGCATAGTTGTTTCATAGTTATTTCATTTCACAGTTAGCAGATTAGTTCATCACTGACTCAGCCACTTTCTTTCTCAGAAGACTGTTGCAGAACGACATGGATCACTAAGTTTGAAAGCGTCCCTAAAATGATTCACACAGTGTATGGAACTGACTTTATTTAGAAATGGAAGGAGGAAATGACATATGTGAGGATGAGGGTATTTTATTAGAGCAGAGTTTGGCATTGTAATTCAGTCCTGCTCGCGCCAACGGCTCCAGTTTGCAGTGGAAATGTTTCATTCTCTTTGTGACACCTTTACTAGTTTTTATTTCCCCAACTTGCTTCATCTCAGCACAGACACCTGAAGGGGGTAGAATGGTCCTGTTGGCTATGTTTGGCCCAGTCTCAGAAAATCTCATTAAATTGTCCAAAAGTGGCATTAGCAACCTATTTCTGGCTAACAGAATGGATGCTGGCTGGCTTTGCCATCCAGTCCTCAGAACAGCTGTTAGAGGTTTGAGGAATGTTATTACCGGTCAACAGAAGGTCTGAAGTGAGTACACTAATGTCATTATAATTTTTACCTGCTTCCTGTCTTCACAGAGACAAGAGACCTATCGCATCATGGCCTCCGAGCAGTTGGATGATTCAGACACATAATAGATGCAATTAAAAATATGTTTTCATGTGTGCTACTTTGTGCGTATGCTTGTATAAATTCAATTTCCTCATAATTTCCCCATCCTGCCAGCAGAGATTCCAATTACTTATTCATGACATTTAATGGAAGCAATCTAAGTATAAAGTGGGTTAAATGGCTGTTGAGGATTCTTACAACAGACCTGACCAAACTTTTTATACAATCACTACCGTATCAGACTGTAAGATTGTTATGCTTACTTAGAGGTCTGATAGTTTTTATTTTGTGTTTTTTTTTTTTTTTTGGTGTTGTTTTTTTTAACGCTTCAAACTCAAAAGTAGGTAACAAAGTTTCAAGCAGTTTGTTTAAGTGTACACAATTGATGGCGGCTTGGGTTCACAATTGCCCACAAACTGTGTCAGCATGGCTTTTTGTACCAGGCAGTGGCATTTTCAACAGAAATGACAGGAAAACAACGACTGCAGCTATTTTGGTTGCAAAACAGCCTCTATGCTGAATGATCACATAAAATAAATGAAATGAAGAGCTTTTTCTTGTTTTAGAGGATGAAAATGTCACAAATAGAGCTGAATGTGCACAGTGCAAATTGCATATCGTGCAATATTGACCTGCAATAAAATCTAGTGCTTTCGTCCCATTAATAGTTAAGAGTTTGTGCAGTTATGCCTATACACACTATATTCTGTGAGAGAGCCACATAAACCAACATGGTTTAACAGAACTGTTTATAGTAATATAAAGAGGGAGTCTTTCAGGGTGTGGGCTGGAAGCAATATGAATTTCTCTTAAAGTGGTTGCTTTTACAGCATTGTACCTCCACAAACACCTTTTACATTAATGGTGACAAGCAACAGAGCAAAAGCAGTAGGTAAAGAAATTAATTGGATATTAGTAAGTGATTAGTGACTTTTATCTATCTCTGTCAATGTCTAACAATATCAACCTGCCTAGCACATCTTATATGGTGTGGGTATTCAATATTTGTTGTGTTATCTATTGTGCCTTATGTTATATGCAGCTACATGTAAGCCAAGAAGAGATCACACTTCACTGATCAGCAGGAATCACAGAAACACAGGACATGACCCCAAAGGTCAAGGAATCAGGAAACAGGCACAAGCCATAAACCACAAGGCGGGCTTTACGTTACCCCCCATTGGGCTGACTGAAACATACAGCATATAAAAGACACACACATAGAGCTCAAGTCAGATCTCTTCATGGTATTGCTGCTTGTGCAGACCTGATTGATCTCCGCTCTCTGCAGACAGCGAATAAATACTCATACTTATTCAATTGAGTTTCCGTACTTTGTTTCCACATCTGAACTGGGAGAGACTGTGGCAGAACAGGTCACAACAATTTTGGGGGCTCGTCCGGGATGTGGTAAATGAGAAAACGGAACATTCGACCTAAAAGAGTTCTTCATGAACAAAAGACTGGGACACAAGCCGGCAACAAAATAAGGTAAGCAGACACCTGTTAAAACAAAATCTGCGTATTGAATATTTTAAAACTGTGTCCTGTCTGACGTATCGTGCAAGAACTCTGCCCAAAAGAATAAGTACGAGTATAATAAATTAAGATAGAATATAAGTGTGTAAAAGGAAAAGAAGAAAAGTAGACGATAACCGTGGGTGTGGCAAACCCCAACCGCTACTCGACGGAGGGCGGATAGAACTGGGTTCTAAGCTGGGTTAGAGTCCCGGGGATTGCGGCTCCCCGAATTCTATCTAAAATTGCGGAACTTGAATTGAACTTTTTGAAGAAAATAGAATTAATAAAGGGTGAAAGGCCCGTAGGTTGAGGTCCTACAAATACGTCTACTATAAAACAGAGGGTGAAAGGCCCGTAGGTTGAGGTCCTACAAATACGTCTACTATAAAACAGAGGGTGAGAGGCCCGTAGGCTGAAGTCCTACAAATACGTGTGTAATAATAATTAATGTGTGTATTTAAACTGTAAAAAAAAAAAAAAAAAAAAAAAAGGGGGTGCGGGAAAATAAAACTCTGCAATCTTAAGTGGAGGTCAGTGTCATAAGCAGTGTCGTAGCGTGAACTGTAAAGCGGACAGAGGAAACCTAACGGTGCTAACACAATCTGTCTGCGTGGAGGGAAAACCTCACGGTGTCAACAAAACCACCGGTTCACAGCTACTCGGGGCAGTTGCTCGGCCGTGGCATACAAACTGTCTGGCTGCTAGGCATTGAACCAATACCGGCTAAATAAACGACACGGTTCGTGAATAAAGCCGAAGAGAACAGAGTTTAGAAACATGGATGGAGAATTTGACAGAGAGATAGAAGATGGAGGATGGAGTCCGGGAGGACTGTGGTTAACACTGCAGGACCAAATGGATAACACCCTCAGGGCCATCGGTTCTACATGCACTCAACACAGCAGGGACAAGAAGGTGAATAAAGCTAAAACAAAACTGAAAGAGTTAATAAAAGAAAAGGGCAAGAACCCCACTGATACAGGATCCCTAGGCAAATTACTATATGAGAAAATAATGGAAGCTAAAACTAAGAAAGATGAGGCTACAGAGCAGGGAAAACAAGCTGGTCTGTTACAGAGATCGAAGCTGAAGAAAAAAGCCGACGAATGGGACATAGAGCGACGGGTTTGGTCTGAACTGACGGTCTGCTGGCAAAGCGTGAAACACCTGCATCAAAAACAACCAAAGGGAAAAAACGGTAACTGCATCTGACACCCACACCACTTGCCCACCTCCGTATGCGCCACCCACACCCACAGCTAGCCTGTACCCCACTCTTTACATAAATAGTGGAACCTTAGACATTGGAAAGGATGAGGATGAGGATACAATAGAGTCCTGCAGCACTAGCCAACCATTGTCAGGCACAAGCAGAAAAGCTAGCAGCACAACACATAACCAGCCAACTCCAGCAAGGGAGGAACAGATAACCCCGTTCGCAGACCGACGGGCCAGAGAGAGAAATAGGGAAGTGAGTGAAGATGAAAGGACACAGAGGTTAAAGAAAGTTCAGCAGAGGCAGACAGAGCAGGAAAGACAAGAGGAACTGATACAACAAGAACAGATTGCGCTCCGGCGAGAGCTAGCGGCTAGACAGAGAGAAGAAATAGGAAGTTGCGGTGCATATAGGGAAGGTACAGAAAAGGCCACAATGAGGGCTTTCGGACAATGGGAAGGAGAAGAAGAAGAAGTAAGGGTCAGAATGCAAGTAAGAGGAGAATACAGGGACGAGATAGAGGAAGAATCACTTCGGGATCAGGTACTACGTATAAAGTGTGACAAGCTGGTGAATGAGGTGGATCAAGCGCTGAACACAGCTGCTAGTCTGACGGATGCCTTAGGACGACGTAGGTCCGAAAGACTGAAGAAGAAACAGGAACAGGAACAGGGAGTAGATGGACTCCTGTTCCAAGCCCCATTGACAGTGACCCCTGGACACAGAGACCGTTACAAGCCGTTTACCATCGGGGACTTACAATCTATTGTGGATAAATTGCCACCAGTCTCTGAAGGTGGTAATATGTGGCTGAGCAAACTTGACTCCCTGACTGCAGGACAGACCCTAGCTCTAGGAGACTTTAGGGCAGTAGCTGCACGATGTATGACCCCTGGTGACCTAAGAGATGTCGAATATGATGCAGGAACCTCTCGGATACCTGACGAGAATCCTTTTACAACAAACAGCACCAAAATAGGCACGGCCATGCGCACTAAATTTCCTCTGCCAAACGCTGCAGCCATGCCCAAAATGCGCTGGGACTGCAAACAGAACCCACGCGAATATATCAATGAAGCCAAGGAACTGTGGGTAAAGCACACAGGTTGTTGTCCGGGTAACCAGGGTTCGCAGACCGAATGGTTCCGGCAGGCAGTGTTGAAAGGTGTTCCTGACACAGCCCAACAAAAAATGCGTGACAACCCGGACATGCTGGGCTGTGAGTCCCACGTGTGGGAGAAACACCTTATACATTATCTAACAGCTGCCCAGGACAAAAACCAACAGGATCAGGATGAGTTGCAGGATCTGAAGGCCCAGCTGCTTAAATTACAACTTAATGAGGCCAGACAGAAGGTTAGCGATAAAAAGAAAAACAAAGGAGACCAGCAGGCTAAATTGCTTATGGCTACGCAGGTAGAACCTGAAAGCTGGGACAGCGGTAATGGTCAGGCTTATCCGGACCTGTACCCCACCCCTCCATGGGGGCCACAACCATCGAGAGGGGGAGGTAGACCTTATAGAGGGAGGGGAGGTTCGCTGAGGGGAGGATTCCGAGGTAACATGGGGCGTGGGTCGTACGGAGGGAATCGTGCTTGTTTCATCTGCGGTGACCCCAACCATTGGGTTCGCGACTGCCCCTGCAAACCACGACCACAACGAGGCAGCCCCTACCCGAGAGGAGGGAGAGGAAATGGACTGCCACATGCTGTGCATCAGCCAACACCAAGCGCTACTCAGTTCCCCGCCTGGTATGATTTTGAGTGACACACCCCACAGAGCCGCCCTGACAAGTACCTAACGGCAGAACCGGTGCTGTCAGTCACTGTGGAGAACACCACGCTGCCCTTTCTAGTAGATACTGGTGCTACTGTATCTACAATAAAGACTGTGCCTAAGAACTCTTTATCATCTGACGTAATAACGGTGACAGGTTTCTCTGGGGTGTCCATTACTCTGCCATATACCAAACCACTTCCAACCACAGTGGGAAGACAGACTATGATGCACTCTTTTGTCTACTCTCCTGCAGTCCCGTCTAACCTCCTGGGGCGGGATTTGCTGACCCGAATGGGAGCCTCTATTCTCTGCACACCAGACGGTCTGACAGTAACTTTTCCTGACGGCACGCAGATACACTGTAACACCGCCTCTACCCTCTCCAGAGGCCAGTTCCTCATACAGCCAGTAGGGGAGAAAGCTGCTGACATCTATTGGGGTTTATTACGCAGTGAAACAGCAAAGCACGAGGGCATCCTGTCGGCCTACCTCCATTGGAAGCCCTGGATTTCTCAGCTACACCCTTATGTGACTCCTCCTGATCCCCTACACGTAACCCTATTCTATGACAGGCAGAGTTCCGAATGGTATGAGAGTCAGTTTTCAGAACAGATCGAGGGACATGAATGGACTATTCACACTAACTGCATTTATGTGGCAAGAGTAGGGGTTGTAGCAGGAGTTGACCTTACAAACGAGCAACAGCAATGGTACATGATGGGTGAAGAGGCGGCGCCTCACGTGTCGCTCGCCCTCCATCCTGATCATCAGCCTAAAGAATTAGGGACGATCGTGAGAACAGCATTAGCACAGACAGATTGGCAGGCTTCAGCCGTGCCCCACGTGCACTATTCACCTAAAGCCGAAATTTACAAAATTCAGATCACTTGTAACGACACTGCCTTATTGGAACATGTTCAGGTCTCCAGACACCATGGTAGGGAGAAAACTGATCACCCCGACACAAGCACCATGCTACAGGATCTCCCTAACACCCTGTGGGCAACGGGACCCACGGACGTGGGTCTAGTCGAATGTGAACCTATTTCTTTCCAGCTTAAATCTCCAGAACCGATTTGGATCAAACAGTACCCACACAAACCAAGGGCTGAAATAGGCATTGCAGATACCATTACTGGCTTGTTACAAAAGGGGGTCTTACAACCATCCACCTCGCAGTGGAACACGCCTATTCTTCCAATCGAAAAGAAAAACACTGGTAAATTTCGAATGGCGCATGACCTTAGGGCCATCAACGCTGCACTGTCGACCGCCACTATTCCAGTTCCCAACCCGTATGTGGCTTTGACAAACCTTGAACCCCAACACCAGTGGTTCACTTGCATTGATCTGGCAAACGCTTTCTTTTGCCTTCCGCTAGCTGCGGAGTGCAGGGACATCTTTTCGTTTACCTACCAAGGTCAGCAGCTGACTTACACCAGACTTCCCCAGGGTTTTGCTCTTTCACCGGGAATTTTTAATCACGTATTAAAAGACATGTTAGCAGACTGCGACCTGCCTCCTGACACCACCTTGATTCAGTACGTGGACGACCTCCTACTCGCTGCCCCGACTGCCTCGCTTTGTTTGACGGCCACTCGTTCTGTGTTGGCGCACCTTGCAAAGAAGGGATTCAAGGTTAGCAAGGAGAAATTGCAAGTTGCACGCAGGGTAGTCTCATTTTTGGGAAGACAGATTTCGCAGAAAGGGTCAGGATTATCCACGCAGCACAGAGACACCATCTTGCACCATACAAAACCACTCACCGTCAAAGACATGCTTTCCTTCCTAGGCCTTACTGGCTACAGCAGGAATTACATTCCTGACTACACCAGCCTCACAACACCCCTTAGGGACATGATCAGAGAACATGGCATGCGCAACCTCACTGCCCAGCTTAACTGGACGGCGCAGGCTGAAGAGGCCTTTATCAAGTTAAAACAGAGCCTCGCGACGGCATCAGAGCTCGCCATTCCAGACTATACTGCCCCGTTTTTTCTTGATGTTTCTGGAACAAACCTCTGTGTAAACGGGGTATTGTTCCAGAAAAAAGGGGGAGAGAGGAGAGTTCTGATGTACGTCAGCACAATGCTGGACAACATGGAAAAACGCCACCCAACTTGCACACAACAAGTAGCTGGCATTGCAAAAATCATTCAAAAAACAGCACACATCGTCATGGACCACCCTCTACACGTTCTAACAACACATAGCGTAGTGGCATATGTTCAATCCTCTGCATTTACACTCACACCACTGCGTCAAAGACGCATTTGCAACATATTGGAAGCACCAAACCTCACGTTCACACACGAAGGCATCAACATGGCAGAACAGATAGGATCAGGAGAACCCCACCAGTGCACAGAGAAAGTTCAGAAGGAGGAAAAGGTTAGAGAGGACTTACAAACAGAACCATTGACAGACGCAAGACAGTTGTTCACTGACGGTTGTTGCTACAGACATGACCAAAATGGCTTGATCTCCGCGTACGCAGTGGTAGAACAGACGGAACAGGGAACACGCATACTGAAAGCAGAAAAACTCACAGGACCGCAATCTGCTCAGAGGGCAGAAGTTGTAGCAGTCATTGAGGCTCTCAGAATCGGTCAGGGCCAGAACATCAACATTTACACTGACTCAGCGTATGCGGTAGGAGCAGTACACGTAGAGCTACCACAGTGGTTAAGGACTGGTTTCCTCACAGCGGCCAACAAACCCATTAAACATGAAACGGAGATGAAACAACTGACAGAAGCACTGATGCTTCCGAAACGAGTTGCAGTAATCAAATGCAAGGGACATGATAAAATGCAGAGTAGCACTAAAACAGGAAACGACGCGGCAGATGCAGCAGCGAAACAAGCAGCAGGCTACAACCACAATTTGGTAATGCTGTGTGCAGAGACAGAGGCAGTGAAAACAACACACAACACTGACACCGGATTAGAGCAGATTAAACAGGAGCAAGACAAAGCCTCTCCACAGGAGAAAACATTACTGATAGCTAGAGGATGCACAAACGTGCAGGGCATGTGGAGAGGACCGGACGGCAGGTTAATTCTGCCCCCTGGAATCAGACAAACTGCCATTGCAGAAGCACACGGAGTAGGACATGTGGGAGTGGCGCAGATGATGCGAAATTTGGAGCATTGGTGGCATCCATTTTTGAAAGATATGTGCAGACACCATGTGAACACATGCGAGGAATGCATGCGTTACAACGCCAGGCCGACAGTCAAACCTCACCCAGGTCACTTCCCATTGATAGCAAAAACAGGTAGCGAAATCATCATTGACTACACAGACATGGTAATGCCAGTCAGGGGCTTCCGGTACCTGCTGGTGTGCATCGACGCCTATTCAGGATGGCCAGAGGCGGTCCCTACAAAGCGCGAAGATAGCAAAACAGTGATCAAATTCTTAATCAATCAGTACATTCCACGACACGGGTTCCCTGAGAAAGTAAGATCAGATAATGGTACACATTTCAAAAACAAAGATCTCCAACAGGTTGAACAGTTGCTTGGGCTTAAGCACAAGTTCGGAACCGTGTACCATCCCCAATCACAGGGCAAGGTAGAAAGAATGAATCAGACTCTCAAGACTAAATTGGGCAAAATCTGTGCACAGACCAAAATGACTTGGTTAGACGCCCTGCCCCTAGCACTCATGTCTATTAGAAGCTCGGTAAACCAGAGCACGGGATTCACTCCCCATGAGTTGACTACAGGAAGAGCATTTCCTGGACCACCGACAAAACTGACAGGACTAGGACACGACTCTCAAACTCTAACTCCAAAGCAGTATTTCCATGAATTACAGAGTCTCGTTGCAGCTTTCGCAGAACAAGTAGGCGAGCGAGCAGGAGGAAACGAAACGACAACGCCAGAGACTGAGTGGGTGTTACTGAGGGTCATCAAGAGAAAGTGGACGGAGCCAAGGTGGACCGGACCCTACAAAGTCACGGAACGCACCTCCCATGCTGTCGGCTGGATGGTAAAGGTGACACCTGGTATCATTGGAGCCAATGTGCAGCGGCTGACGCGCCAACCAGGTCACTGAAAGAAACACACAGGGCTCTGTGTGAAGACAACGCTGGAAAGACCACCAATCAACAAGGGACAGAATAATTCCCTGGTGGCAATAAGGGTGAGGTAGTCTAACCAATAACCCTGAGAAGGGAAGGAGTGAAATAGCGTCCTTCTCCATCAAGTGGCGTGCCAAGCCACCAACCAGGATCATCGAGGAGTATGAGGAAGTGAAGAAATGAATGAGCCACTCATCGATTTCTTTGTTTTATGTTGGATGTAGGTCTTTGATCACTAGACTTATTACCACTACTGTTGAAGGTCGTATCCCATCACATCAGATGATGTCCCTGCTCCACGCAGAGGAGGTTGAAATGTGGGATTTTGAGGGTGTTCCTGAGTTTAAGGATTAATTCAATGAGATAACAATTTTGTTCTTTTATGTTTTTTCCTTTTCAATGTTGATCTCGTAAACGAGATCAAAAGGGGGATTTGTGGGTATTCAATATTTGTTGTGTTATCTATTGTGCCTTATGTTATATGCAGCTACATGTAAGCCAAGAAGAGATCACACTTCACTGATCAGCAGGAATCACAGAAACACAGGACATGACCCCAAAGGTCAAGGAATCAGGAAACAGGCACAAGCCATAAACCACAAGGCGGGCTTTACGTTACCCCCCATTGGGCTGACTGAAACATACAGCATATAAAAGACACACACATAGAGCTCAAGTCAGATCTCTTCATGGTATTGCTGCTTGTGCAGACCTGATTGATCTCCGCTCTCTGCAGACAGCGAATAAATACTCATACTTATTCAATTGAGTTTCCGTACTTTGTTTCCACATCTGAACTGGGAGAGACTGTGGCAGAACAGGTCACAACAATGGTGGCTGAGTCAAACAATACATGCACAGAGCCCAAGAAAAATGTCCCACTCTGTTGGACAATAAAGTTAATTTAGAGATTAAACAGTAGTTAGAAGTTATTATACTATGATGAAAACAGAGTAAAATTAAGAGTATATGGGTCAGACCTTCAGCGCATAGGTGTACCAAGCAACTTTAGGAGACTCAATAACTGCAGCCGCTCATTGTAGCTAGCAAGGACAAGACTGAATGCCTGTGTTGATGGTAGTGAATCGTCAACTAGCTGTAAGCAGCCACTGATGGGCTGTGCAAGTCTGAACAGGAAATGCGTGAAGACTTTGGCAGCCAATATGGATACAAAAGTCTCCCTCGATGTGTGTGGGAAACATGCCAGTAAGTAGTCGGAGCCATTGTAAAATACATTCTTATTGGAGTTGTTGAGGTTCTGTCATTTAGCTCTAAAGGTCTGGAAAAGCTCAGGACATTGTAACACAGTTCTCTTCGTGAGGGCTCGTGTTCTGTTTACTGCCACAGAAGAGAAATAAATCTGTTAATCATATACAGTGGCCTCTCTCTGCTGGCATGTGTGAAGGCTTATTAAGATTACCAGCAAAGAACCCAACTCAATTAGCTTAAAACTAGAGGTTTTTCTGGCCGCTGTTCATAGCCACCTTTTTAAATAGTTAGCAAGACAAAAGCCACTTAAAACTGAAAAAGGATTCTGGAAAATACCACATATTAATAAAACTGAAATCATATGAAACTTTATTTCCATAAATGATGTGGCTTAGTGTAATTATTTTTTTTCTACCCAATCATCTAAAAATTAATGCTGTCTGTTGGTTTGATTTAGGGGGTGGTTCACTGAGACAGATTTTTTTGAGGTGAGTATACACACATATACACTCACTTGTTGACATGATTACTACGGTTTTGTTTGTCTGTGATGAGCAATAAATAAAGGATTACTACTCATTAAATGTTTTTAGGTGTAGTTTTTCTTTAAATCATTGGTATTTAACAATGCTATCCAGCTGTCACCGATTTACAATGTTTGGAATGGCAAAACAGTTATCCGGCAAGTTCATTATTTTGATTGATATTTTGATTAAGACCACTTTACTCCTGGCCTTCGGTCATTGACGCTGCAGAACCAACTAAGAGAAAAATACCTAATAATTAAATGAACGATCATTGCAATGATGCCTGCAAAGAAGAATTTAATTTGTATCGATCTTTTTTTAATTTATAAAATAGTAGCCCAGCATCAATAAAGCCAGAAACTGCTACTATACAGATAAATTGTTCATCAAGGGAAAGAGCTGGGGTCATACAGAAAAGATACATACAGAACAGGCAGTAAGTGGCAATGATGTATTTTGGCCTTCTTCCATGGAAGAAAATTGGATTGTCACTGCCAAGTCACTGCCTTGGGCTTGCTCTCCAATCTACAAAGCTGCCACTGATATACTCACTTGTATTGAGGTTCTTCAAAAATGCATGATTTGTTATTTTGTGGCTATCTAGACCACAGTTTGGAAACAGTATGAGCTAAACATCTTGATCTCTTTTTCCTATGAAACTGGTGTGAAACAGATTTCCTCCTCAGAGAGAAAAAAAGATATTTTCTCTCCAGATAAATGTACCATTACGGTTGCTTCTTATCCTTTCCTTTCCTTTCTCATCGTATTTATTCAATGGAAATGCAAAACAAAGCGGGCAAAGTCAAGTCCTTTCTTCATGCTCCCTTTTGACTAGTGTGTGATGAAGCGCCTAAGGAAACTGAAACTGGTGTATGCTACTAACGCCATCACATCTTTTCTTTATGCAAAATATTTAACCCCCCCCGCTTAAGAGGGTTTGCTTGTTCCTTGTGAGTCCAAGCATAAGATAGATAGAGCCTGGTTTCATGAATAAACAGCAGTAGAATACCGTCATTTATACAGCCCACAAGTCTCAAGAGATCTCTGCGGCTGTGCAATGTTACCAGGCTAGGATTAACTTGTAGGATCTATTCATGCTCTGTAACCAAGGGAGCTCTAAGGCACTTGTCTGAAATGTAGATAAAGAATGTCACCGAGCCATGATTGCTAGAGCAACTGCACACACACTTACGAACACACCACACTCAAAGAAAGAATTGAAACAATGTCCACATCAGCCAACCATGACAACCCTGACAGGTAATCTTGGGAGAGCAAAGAAAAGGGCATTCAATATGTCTCTGCCTTGAGTCTGTGTGAGTGTAAATATGAAGATGAGAAGTGGATTTGGTCATGTTGGTGAATGGAAGACCCAAAGGCCTTGCTCAGTTTGGGGACCCTCAAACCTCAAATTAACCTTCAATGAAAAACTAAGGCAGGGAGGAGAACGATGTACACATAAAAGATGTGTTTTTAAATAATCTTACAATGCTATTATTAGATTGTGAAAAAAAAGCCCAGTACTCATAATCATAATTTTAATATTACTCATATTACTTTTCATATAAACATATATAGGGTATGTTTTTCTGCATTTAAAGAAACGGGTTTGCACCGAGACATTCACAATATAAGCATCAGGTTATGTCATGGTACATGCAATAAAGGGGCCCTATAAACTGTCTCCATGTCTTACATCCCAATCTTAATGCCAAGACATTTGATCAATTTTCTCTTCCAAATCAAAAACAAACACTATCAATTCTTCCTGTGCAGACAGAGGATGCTGGTGTTAATTCAGCTGAGGCTCATCTTCCACAATTTTAGACAGTCACAATGTGACTAATAATATCATAGTGTGATATTATTATGACGAATAGACATCAGTGTAGAGTATATTTGTTTCCACACAAGCAAGAACATCAATTTACATGGTTAGAAAATGAAGCTAGAAGAAAAACATCACTGTATTATTTTCCGTGGCCCTCAGCACTCCATGCACACATAACCACACACGCACATATGCACACGTGGTATATACCGACACCCACACTCACACTCACAAAAATAGCAAAACTCAACAACGACAAATTAGTTTGCAGAAATCCTTCTGTTGGTGAGGAATGAGGTGTGTCATCTTTTTCTACTATAATGGCCAGCAAGGCGGTCGGAGCCCATCACATCAGCATGAAACAGTTTGACAAAAACAGCTAAATAAAACAGCAGGCTCGCAGCCTCAAAGACCACACCACACATTGGGCTTGGTCCTCTGCTACTCAACAACTTGGCTGGAAAACAAAAAAAAAAAAAAAACACTGACACAGGGGTGTGCAGGTTTTCACACCGCAGAGTACACAAATGCTCCACACAGTGAATCATGCACACACTAGGCCAAAGACAGCCCTGAAGTGTGCTTCACTTGGGAGTGGATCAGAGAAAAACACAACAATTTGTCATTTAGTAGTGGCTGGCAAGAGGGAAACTGGATAGGTACTATATAAGCTGACTATATAAGCTAAAAAATATATGTGTACAGTATAAATACGTTGGTCTGCGTTCCTGTCTGTATTTGTGTTTTGATTTTATTCTGGATGTGAACATGCAAACACAACCACATGAAATTGTATGTGTGTGATGTATACACTCAGTATGTTCTCCTGTTTATATTTCTGAGGCTTTTCTTACGCTAAATTCTCTATTGTTTTGCAGAGAAATTTTTTATTTTTTTTCCACCATAGGCCAGAAAGTGACCAGCAGCATATTGGAATGAATTCGAAATGGTTCCCAGATTCCATGCCAGAATATCAGGTGTCACCATGACAACCTGTTCTGACGGACCCCATCATTGGGCAGATTACCATGGATCAGTGTTAGCAGCTGCTCTGATTGAATTCAGCTGGGCTTTCTGATGCATTCTGTTGTCTCTGGTAAACAGTGGTTTGTACAGTGTCAGACAGAGATAATTCTGTACATGGGGGGGGATTAGCCTAAATCAATAAAGACCAGACACTGTGAGCATGTTATGGCAACTGGCATCTATCTTACAGAGGTGCGTTTTTTTCACATGTGCGTTTGCCCAGGTTTTGTTTCACAATCAAGGGGAAGAATTAGCTTTATGGATCCAGAAGTAAATCTGTGGATTATTATGTAACAAATGAGGATACACAACAGCAAATAAAATCACATTGTCACAGATTTAAACCTTAAACCCAATGTGTATTTGCCATTGTCTGTCTAATTCAAGAGAACTGAACAGATTCTCATTCATGAAAAAAACTGAAGTTATAATTAGTCTTTGAATGTGCCAGTTAAAAATTCCAGCCATTGTATGCAATCCAGTTTTTTGTCTGGCATCCAGTGAAAAAATAAATAAATAAATAAATAAATAAAAAGAAACTTCTTTACCTAACACTAAAGCTTCATCAGCAAGTTGTAGTCCAAGTCCTAACCCTTATCATTTAACCTTTCAAGCAAGACTACTGTGGCTTTTCCACATGTGATGTAGCATCACCAGATTGCTCTCACTCGCCCTTTGCCACTTGAAAGATGACGAAAGATTACATAAATGACGACTACGGAAGAGTTTCTTGGGGCTGACAACAAAGAAACCAGCACACATAACACCTCCAGTAGATAATTAAAAATTCAAGAATTCAAGTCTACCACTTGTTATGGTAGTAAGTAGTGCCCATATTGGACTGTGAAAAATTTAGAAACTTAGTCTAAGTAGATTGTTTTTTTATTGTGGGATTATGTGATGCACATTCGAAGTCTTTTGTAGCTCTTGGCTACAGGTTTGTGCTTATATTGGCAGTATGGAGTAGTTGTGAAGACATTTACAGGACATACACTAAATAGTCAAGCACTATCATGGAAACATTATCATTTCCTTGGATAAGAGTGTGGAGGTCTGGACCACTGAATAAATGTACTGGCTGTTCATTTTCTACCTGTATCAAGGACAGCAACTTGTACTTTCTATATGTACTTTGAGGGTGGCTTTTACAAATACACTGAGATCATCTCTTCAGCATTTTGTTCACGCATGGAAGAGCAAAATGGAGGCAAAAGTGGGGAAAGTGAAGGAATCAATGCAAGAAAGTGAGAGAAATGTGGGAGAGGGATTAATACAATTTCAGCAGGAGAGATGTGAGTTTGAGGTTGGTGGAGGAAAGTGAAAAGGGAAAATAAAAGGAGAGATTCACTAATGCAGGGGATAGATATGGCCCACTGGGTGATTCCCAATAAAACACTCTGGGCCAACTAATTCACCTGCAATCATTTACCCTACAGTAGGTTTGATCACAGGCACAAAGGCTGTATGGTAATCAGCGTGCAGAGGAAATAAGACTCTCTGCTGAATACATGCAGAGACACGTGTGCACACATAGATTACATAGTGCAGGCACTTGCTCATTTTCTCTCCTTCTCAGTCTCTCACAGAAGCCCCCGCTCAGAGTTTCTCAAGGTCATAAACAATTTTTGTTTCTTTCCTGCTGTGACATTGGCGTTTTTTTTCCATGCAATGTGATAATTAACAATTAACCTTTAATCAACAATGCTTGTCAGAGCTCACACTTAACATGTCCATTAGTTTCATGTCAGTGCACAGCCAATAGTAGCAGCCTTAACACATAATATCTCACATAATCCAAAGAACACAAAGTCTGACCTTCTAGCTATTGAACAGATGATTAACCTTTATGCTCATTTAGCCTTTGGTTCGCTTCATTACTTGATGAAATTTGAATTACAAAGCTGAAATCATGTTCCAAGAGCGCTCCCTAGAAATCCATAGCTAGGCTCTCCCTTGAAAACTATCATCTAATGTGAAAATTAAAGCCATCGACATGTTTTGTCTTAGTTGGAAAAAAAATAAATAAATTCAGCTGGAGGTTTGGTTTGGAAATTGTCAGTTCAAACTTTTGTTTGAAAAATCTCCTGGCATCTTGAAAAACCTCTTGGCCTTTAGTATTTGTCTTTTTATAATTCCCAGTGCCAGAAGCTATGCATTCTGATTGTTCAGGCGCAGAAGGAGCCCATATTAAATGGTTCTTCAAACCTCTTCGCAAGATCCAGAGTTTGACAAGGAATTCTCCAAAGCAGATGTTGTTTTCAATTCTTAATGGAAAGACTGAACAGATAGCTCCCTGAGTAGAATTCACAAAACCCCAAAGCCATAGACGTGTACTACACCTAAACAATATTCACGCCCACAACTGCACACACATAAAAAAAGCTCTCTGTAGCATCAAAGCACACAACATATAAGCTAATGAAACTGCATCCACATTACTGATCACTGGGCAGTAAACAGGTTTATGTTATATTTAGCTGTGTGCGCCACTTTTGCACTTTGGCTTGTCCCTCATCAACAGAAAACAGTGGGCAGTAAAAGACAAGGCTGGCAGCTCTGGTTCAGCTGATGCCAGTGTACAGCATCTGTTGTTCACCTGCGGATTTTTGGAACAAAAACAAGGTGTTGGGTTGTGTCATCCCAAGCCTCTTCCTGTGAAAGAATAACCTGCTTTCCAACTGCAATCTGTATCATAAACTGAAGCCTGATTCCCAGCTAATTCTCATTAGGGCTACATCAATGGAAGGGATCGACGAGAAAACACAGAAGGGACCTTAATCGAGTTTGGTTTTTATCTTTTCTTCAACATGTATGTTTGGGAGGTGAGGCACTTTCCCTGGCATCTCGTCATACATGAATAATGAAATAAAGAGATGTAGGGGGAGCAAGGGAGTAAAATTGGGACTGAGATTCTAGCTCATGAAAACGAGAAACAAAAAATATACACTTTCATCTCCCCACAACTTAGTACGGAACCAATACTGTACACTATTCGTTTGCTTTGGTCATGGACTACACTTTTGATCCAAACAATCAATTTATGTGAAGGCTACCTTGAACCAGGAAATGTACCCTAATCTTAGTCAGCACTTCTTCCCAATTCCTTCACTGTATCAAATTTTGTATTATAACCTTGCTAAAAAGGGACATTATTTTGTTTCACAGCCCACTGTCACACCTGACGGTCAAAAGGATATTTGACAGATGAATTCTGCTGGTTTTCTGCAAGGGAATTACAGTATGGTAAACTGAGAAAGATGTTATGTAGATCATAAACAAACATTTAGATGTTAAATCAAAGATGCAAGTTGTCTTGGAGTAAGGAGGGAGCTTAAATTTAACTAAGAGCAACCAAGGGAGCTTGGGAACATCTGCAGAGAGTGGGTTGAAGAAGAAGAACAGGGAAAAAAGCAGGGAAAATAAGAGAGGAACAGCTCGAGGAAATAAAGAAAGGCAAGAGTTTTAGCACCTCAAGTTGCACAACTAGACAGGAGCACTTCTAACCGGCATCCACGGGAAATGCCAATTAGAGAAAATGAAAAATGGAGGCCAATGATGGATAGCTCATGTACTCAGATAATTGAAAGCATTACTTCTTCAGTTATTATTAAAAACTCAAGCAGAAGACTGTCTTTGTCTCAGATCACATACTGTATTACAACGCCGAGAATATGAGTGAGGAATATGAATCAAAAGTCAATCAGTATTCAATTATTCATAATAGAACTGATTAAGATGGGCTGAATCAGAGGTGGCTGCCACCAGCTGTAAACTTGATACTCTACTTACCTTTCATTTCTCTTTGGTTTTGACTACTATATTATTTCTGCTTATATTGTAGAATCATTGCTACTTCCCTTCCTGTTTTGATTTTTGTGCTCTTCTTTGGTTTTGCACAGTTTTTCTCTTCAATTTAATTGCTATTCTTTCTTCGCTCCAACTGTCAGGTGAAAAGTTGTATCTTAAAAGCCTTGCTTTAGGCTTTTTAGCCGAGCTTTTTAACGAAAGAAATAAAAAATTTTCTTGCAGCTTTGCAGTATTCAAAAACGCATTCACACTGATATGCACACACACAGCCATTCACACTCTTTAGTGACAAGTCAAATGAGCTCTCATTCAAACTCCGACTTACATTATTCACTGACATCTTCTTCCTTGTTTCTCAGGTGGTAGCGTAGTTACCTATTTCTTTGACACGACAACTCTCCTTCCTCCCATCACCGTGCCAGCTGAATTTGACAGGCTCTTTAATGGCCTCTGTGAGTTGTGTTTTGATTATTAGCACCCCATTTCTCAAAATGAATATGCATAATCTAAGAATAACCTGGTGAAAAGCCTTACCCCATGCAGCCTTATCTAAGGATCAAGCTTCTCGCTTCTCCTGTTGAGGAATCAGATACTCTAAGTATACTTTAAGCGAGGATCTCGTAAACTTTCATTTAAATAAATGTCTGTTAAGTCACTATCTATTACTGAATGAGGTAACACAATGGTAAGTGAGCCTATGGTCCACTGATATCGAAGTATCGAAATATTTATATATTTGCAGTATTATGACCTGGGTGTCTGCGGCGACAGTCCCAGAAAAAAATCATGTATTAAGTTAGTCCTAATGCAAACTGAACAATTCTCACTGACGCAGCTTCCCAAAAAAAAGCATATAACTGGCGAAGTAGTATTTATGATGTAGTCACAGGAAATGCAATGTGTTTGTCAGTGAGCTTAGCACTTACTGCTATTATTAATCAAAAATGCATCTACAAAACGAGACAACAGTCATTTTCAGCATTTTTGGACAGTGGATCAATTTAAAATTTTCCAGGGAGTAGTGGAACAAGAAAGAGCATCCACAGTGAGCTGTTAGATGAAGAACTGCAGGCGATAGGCTGCACACCTCCAACTTCTCAGCGAGGTAACCAACTCCTTTCACTGTGCCCTGCTGTTTGCGGACTCATGCCGTGTGCAGCATAAAATGAGATCCCAGTTGCTCACAGAATGATGGAAAAAGGCCAATTACTGCCTCAGTTCTTTACTAAAATGACAAGTTTGTTTTGCTGCCACCAGAATTCTGTGACCTGCATTATTAAACCACATTTGCTGTTACCACAAGGAACTACAGGTGTCACCAAATCAACCAGGGCTGAAATCTTCAAGATTGACTGTTAGGCTTTTGCAAACTGATGATCACACTGACCATCAAGAGTTGAGGAGACGATTGCCATGTGCTGATGCCCAACGTATTTATGACTTGTATAAAAATCCTCATCAGTCTTCTCTGGTGATCCACTAGTAATGCCCCAGTTATTAGTTTAAATTTATAACTACCTGCTCCCTCTAGTGTATTTTCTGTGTGTCGGAAGCTTCACACAGTTGACAGAGGCCCTGCTCCAGCTCCAGCTGTCATTCAGCTCTCTCTGCTCTCTACTCTCACAAGCTGCTGTTAAATCACAGTTTGGGAAGGGAACCGTTAACTAGGCAGAAATAAAATGATGAACATGATGTTAATCAGTTTGAGAAACTTTGCTTCTTGACTTAATATAGTTAAATTAATCAGCTGTGACACTATATACAATCTAATATAATGAGACTGCATTTTATCTACTGACAAAAGCATTGCACTGTGCACTGTGAGGAAAGTTAACGTTATGGGGAAAAACAAATTAAATTTTGATTCTAAAACATTAAACATCTACCGCAGATAAACCAAAGCTGAGCTGTTATTGTTATATTGCGGACTCGTCGGACCAAGCCTATCTTGAGCTGCTATAAAGTAGGAACCACAGGTTTTACTAATAACATTAACAATGGCTTAAATGTCCTGGTAAGCCATGACAGTGTGTCAGTCAGCTGGAACAATACCAGGAACCTGAAACTGTGCCCCTGTACAGGGGGGGGAGACAATGCCTCGACCATTTCAGGTAATGGCAATCGAGCACAATGACGACAGAATGATCTGAAAATACAGATATTCGACCCAACCTAACCTCTCTCTCTTGTCTCCCAGTCTCTTCTGTAAAGCACTTGTGATAAGGCTGTACTGTATGCTGCATTTATAGTCTGTTCATAAACTTGATAACATGGGTTTACTACAGAGAACCATTAAGAGGACAGACAAGATGTAATTTCATATACGCATCCTCGGGCTTATTTGGAGCATGTAACTGAACCTGTCTAGCATGGAGACGTAATCATCATTGGATTTTCTAGTAGCAGGCATATTTGGTTTTATAAACATGAAGAACATTGTGTAAAGCCAGGGTTTCAATCACTCTTGTTTGGGGCATTTCATGAAAGCGGCAATGAGCAAAACACCTGCAAGCACATTTAGCATGCCAAAAGTTCAGCCCCATTTAAACATCAGAAAACCATCTGCATACTAAACAACTATCATTATGCAAAAGTGATTAAAAATCATTGTGCCTTTGGTACCAGAAACTTTTTTGCAATTTCACAGTACCCTCTCCATTCTAATTTCAAAAATATGGACCACATACCTCCAGGTCACAGTTTCCTTTCACTGAATCCTCTAAAATTCATCCAAATCTTATACAAATTGGATTCTGCATTCAATATATTTCTTTCATCAATATGCTGGTGTTGTGGCAACTGGCCTCTGTGCACTATGTCCAAGAGCAATCTTTTTATAATTCAGAGTATTTCTAATTCACAATCGTTAGGATTGTGGCAGAGGGGTTGTGGTGCATCAGCCACAACCTGTCAGCCACAGAGGTGTGATGAGCATTAGATTTGCCTCTGGCACATGGTTTATTATGAAAGTAAAGGGTATTAAAAAACATTTGGGATATTTTGCCACAACTTTCTAGGGCTGTCACTTTTTCCAAAAATCAAGCTCATATTAATTTGAAGTGACACACAATCCCTCAGTACCAATGGAGCGCATACCCTTGCATATAAATCTTGCTATCTTATCAGTGAGGGCATTTTGACAAGCTTCTGGCATGGAGCCTGGTGAAGGTGAGTGTGCCGAATAGTAGGCAGTCAGACGAGGCTGTGCACTTGACAATGCTCCGCTTGTCTGCGGTGCCTCTGCTGCTCACTTGGGTGGCAAGCTAGCAGATGAGTCCGCAGATTTGTTGCAGTGTAAGACAGCTGCTTTGTACAAAATCGACAAACAGCCTTATCTTTGTTGGAAATTTCGCCATCTACGTTGCAGAATCCGAAATAGTTCCACACACTGCTTCTCAGATGCTTTGGTGTCATGACTGTCCGCCTCGACAGCTTTGGTCGCTAGTGTCCTCCATTCTCATAGCAAACAACTTAACATAACTAGCTTAGTTTACTGATAGGTCAACAGTGCATGCCATAGGTCAAACTGAGCGCCCTCTGATGGATCACAAGGCAAAATACTTCAAACAGTCTGCTGTGCTTATAGACTGTAAATTTTGAGTTCGAACAGGTCATTACAGTTCAAATATTAACTTTTTCCCCTCACACTCCAACGAATGTTCTAATTTTGAATAAAAAGTTACAGCCCTAGAACTTTCAGACTCACACATAATGTAGACGGAAACGTGTAAATCAAACTGCTATCAGTCTGCACAAAATGGGCATGGCTACTGTGATTGGTAATTCTTTTTCCTTTAGACGAGGTCCAGTTTGTATTTTCTCTCTACAACCAATACAAAATGCCCATCAAATTTCATTAGCGCCTCGTCTTCTGTGTTTACAAGTGGCCTGACTGGTTCATACTGTTATTGTGGCAGCAGGGCTCTAAATACTGTGAGCAGGAATGCCAATGATCTGCATGAAGCTAATGGTCTATGCTGTATATGAAACTAGGAAGATACTGACTGACTACCTTCAAATCACCCACTGCTCCCATTTCAGACACACCAATTTCAATTTGTCTCCTTTCAATAGTCCTTGGCGCTGACCAGGAATCATGGATGAGGCTGTTATATACAGTTACAGGTGTGGGACATTCAATAGTCTTAAAAAGCTTGTTACAAGTCCTATTCTATCCAACCATCTCCCCCCACCTTCTTTACTCGATCCTGCATTTCAACAATGGCATAGAAAGGGTATTGAGCACTTCTGACGATCTTTTATCAATTACAACTTTGCATCATTTGAACAACTTTGTGAAAAGTTCAGCATAACGAATACCCATTTTTTCAGGTACCTGCAACCCAGATACTGTATCCACTCTCAGATATCAAATTTCCCTGAGGCACCTGGTACAAACACTGCTGATGCGTTTCTTAGTTTACACCCTGTCACAAAAAGGTTTTAATATCCACTATCTATGACAAGCTTGCTGGTATGAGACATGCCTCTCCTGACAGAATTAATACTGCCTGGGAGCAGGATCTAAACATTTCTCTGTTGGACAACGTATGGGATTTAATTTTCAACCTAGTCAATTCAACATCCCTCTGTGCCCGACACTGTCTGTTATCGTTTACGGTTGAGGACAGGGCCCATGTGTGCAAAGCCAAACTATCTTGTATTTACCCAGATATGAATCCTCGCTTTGACAAATGCAGCAACGATGGTGACGGAGCTTCAGAGCCTGAAGAGTTTGATTCCTACAATGAACAGGAAAATCCAAATAACAGGGATCCGTTTGAAGATTGGTAAGTGTATTTATTTTACAAAAACAAAAAACTTTGTTTTGCAATATCACAGACCTAAATGCTGTTCCTATTTGCAATGCATAAAATCAATATGTTTATCAATAATCATGAACTATTTGTTTGACAAAATTATCCATTAGTAAAGATTTACTCTGTGTAAAAGCTATTTCCTTGTGTTAAAGTGAGCTTCACTTACAAATAGCATAGAAATGTAAAGGCCATTGACTATTTTATAATACTGTTCTGGGCAGATGAGATTTTGTCTTTCATATATATATATTTTTTTAATTTATCTGTGTGTGTGTGTGTGTAAGATTTTAAACTGAATGTAAAATTGTGGAATTCTCTGTTCAAGCGTAGAGTGTAGTGAGTGAGTGAGTAAGAGATAAAGTTGAGTTTGTGTTGAAATTACACCATTGGTTGGCTGGCAAGTGTTGGGCGTTTCCAAAATTGGCAAATAAGTGATTTTTTTTTCAGAGAAAGCCGCCAGTATTGCCCCGTGAGCGCAAGGTTGGGCATCCTCTCCGCAGGCACACCTCTCATTCAATAGACCGCACAGCAGCTGAACGACATGAACGAGCTTCTAACTTTCTCTCTGAGTGATCATTTTATAAGTAAATATAGCCGAAATCACAGCACAACCGTTGGCTTTAACTTATGTGTATGGGGATTTTGTCAGACAACATTGAGGTTATAAAATGAACAGCAGCAGCTTGGAAATGGTTTGGAAGTGACTGCTGGTTAACTTGGGCCTTAACGGGCCGCGTTTCAGTCACTATCTTATACTTGTTACGTTGTTGACAACAGAAACAGAAAAACATGTATATGAGAACTGCTTTATTAGGAATTCTGCTGTATTAAATTGCTGTATATGTGAGGAAAGAGAGTAGGAGAGATGCAACCAGATAAAGGGCTGAAACCGACTGACACCAGGCAGAATGCAAATATGACGCAATGATGTCATGAATACGCTAATTAGCATTATTACATTTTGCGACCTTTCGAGCAAGCTTTAGATACTTTCCACTGAAAGAAGTTGTTCACAGTGGTTGCGGTTTTCAACAATGTCCTCAATTTCGCACATTGACCATAAGCGGTCCAGCCATATACTAGGTTTTGACCTAGTCTTGTTTCACTGCCCACTGAGCCACATGCAGCATTTCTCCAGCAGCCACACCTGTAAATAGGTAAATGTTGTAAATAGTGTATTTTTTTCTTGTGTGTTTTCTGTGTTTTTTTTTAATGTATAGTAAATATTTGGTAAAAAAAATTTAAATACTGGTGTAATACTTTCATTTGCAGACATCCAGTGAAGCTTGATATGTAGTAAGTCCCTCTAACATTTGGTGAAAGTAGTGACAACAACACTTCTACTCAAAAGATAAGTTAAATTTAATTTTAGACATTTATTATACATGTATCTACTATTTCATTCAAAATGTGAAAAAAGTGAAGGGGTCTGAATTCTGTCTGAATGCACTGTAAGTGTAAAGAGGGATGATAAATGTTAGCAAATGACTGGGTGGCAATGACAGACTTGAAATATGAGCACAGAGGCAGGTGACTGATAACACAAGGATGACATTACGCTCAAGAAAAGAGGGAAGCTATGAGAAATTAGTGAAAATGAATATAAAAAAAAAAAAAATCAAAAAAAAAAAATCTAACAATTATAAAATGTGAAAGGAGTAACACTAGAGGGTCAAAATTTGAAAAGCTGTGGTGGCTCTGTGCCATACTAATGCTCTTTTTACACCAACATTAGTGCATATATGAAAGTTGTTTAAATGCAGGTATACCTGCAAAAAAAAAAAAAAAAAAAAAAAAGGCGTTTGACTCCTTTCCCATTGCCAGTAGACGAGTTTATCTTTTTCATGGCCGTTACTTTTTTATATCTTTTACTTCAGTCTCTTCAAACTCAACACATGCAGAGTTGCATACGAAGAACGAAATAACTGTTGTTGCATGTTGTTCCCGTAAACTGTAAAAAACTATAAACGTTCCTGGCTATTTACACGGCAACATCTGGGCAAAACTTTGCACATCCACTCGGGTGTAATGTTTCCGTCACTGCCAATCAGAAATGGAGCCGTTAGTTACCTGTGACTACATCAGAGTCATCTGACCTGGGAATGACCCTTTCCCACTGAGGACCAAAGCCAGATGTTGGTGGGTGTTAGTGGGTTTTTTGTCCAGTGTGAAACGGGCTTTTATGCTGGCTCCTAATGAAGTACATAAAATGGATATAAGAAAGCATACCTGAAAAATCCTCTCTGTTTCTTTATCTTTTAAAGTCCACAGAAGAAAATGGTGATATGTGACAAATGCCCAGAATAATCCCTAAAGAATCTAAAGTGAAAACCCTAAGTTAATGCCAGCCAGAAGAAGGTCCGGTGCAGTTAGCTACTTAAAATTAATTGTCAAAGAGAGAGTTAATATGGTGCTAATGCTAACTCACCATGTGCACTCAGCATATTGTGGAGATCCGAAGTGCGCTGAGGACAATAAACTTCAGCACAGAGTACAGCAAGGGAGCTATTAAAGTTGGATGGTTCATTAGGATACAGGTTTGACTCTAGTTTTTGTAAGCTGGAATATTTATGTAGAGGACTACTGTGTCAGCATCACAGAGATTCAACTGCTGACATTATAGCAATAATGAAAATAAAAACTGGCTTTCCTCCTAATCTGTTTTAATTTTTTCTCTCTAGGTTGCTTGCCTTGTACTCATCCCTTCCTCTCTTTCGCTGACACCATCTCTCTGGGGATCCACCCTGTATCCCATATCCCACACAGGTCATACAGTGTCCTGCCTCCACACTCATCAACATATGCCTCTTGCCAGAGGCGGCTACCCGCCAAGACACCCATACCATCGGCACCAGCTCTGTCGCTGCCTGCCAAGCATCTGATCAAAGGCGACAGCTGTCAAACGGATCTGCATGCCAGCCAGTCCTGCTGCATGAATGAGAAATGGGCAGAGGAAGGGAAGAAAAAAAAACATCCAGCACCACCACTGTCCCATCAAGAAAAATGGTCTGATTGGTTGTGGACAGCAAAAGTCATACGCCCAAAGCCTGTAGGAATTGTCATAATCTGGTTTTACACACAGCAAAGAGAATAATTAGCAGATCACAGATGGTGATGCTCGGAAGAGTATAAGGACAAGCAAATGAAATAGATTAGACATTGTCTGGTATCCTGTGAGAGGCTAATACACACGCAATAGGAGAACCTGTAATGCAGTTTAATTCTGCATGTAGAGCAGATCACTGACCAGGCCAGGGGAAAGGTTTGATCGCCAGGGAGGTCGCATATACTAAGCAGGACGCACCAGGGGCAAATGTGGAACAGTGGAATCCCTGGATGATTCAACGCATTAAAACAGACAGAGAGCAGAGGGATTTAAGACATTCATTGCATCAAACCTTTTGTCAAGTTCTTCATGACGCCCCTAAATTTTCTAGCTGTGCCCTTTATAGGCACCAATGAAGTTAACTGCTTAGTTACTTACCTTTGCGTGCATGTGTAACTGGTCTGGTCTTCAACACCTTGCAGCAAAATCTGTTTTTTGAAGTTTGGAGAGTCCAGAAGCGGTTGTCTTTCCAATTGGTTGGGTTTATTCTACATAAAATGAAATGAAATGAGTATAGTAGCTGCAGATGCTGGGCCTCTACATGCACACCTCTTCTCAGCAAAGCTTTGAGCTGAAAGAGCAAACACACAAACTGTTCGCTATATTCAGCTCTCAATAATTTTATCAAAAAAGTCAGTAAGTTCAATTTGTGGAGTCAGTAAGTTCAATTTCACTATACAATAGTGGCTAGCTTTTATAATGAAACTGAAAATTAACAACAAATGTGTCAATCCATGTCAAATCGACAGAGGCCTCCCGACTGACCACCTTGGATTTGCGTCATACTCTATGTAAATAATGTCACTGTACCCAACAACTAGTGTGCAAAATTTTCCACTTGTAAATCTAGTTTCTGAGATATAGAGGTTTTTTAAAAAGGGGTCGTGGCCCTAAGAAACAAACGTTGCTGTTAGTTTTGCAAGTATTTAGTCATAAACCAGAGCCTTAGACATACTAAAATTTTGACCTGATGACGGGGCTACGTCCAAAGTCATTAAGATTCATCCTCTGGGGACCACGAACGTCTGTACAAAATTTAATTGCAATCCACCCCACGGAAGCAGATCTACCGACTGGCGGAGCGAACAACCAACCAGAGGACACGGACATCCCCGGGGTCACGCCCACGCCCACAGGTTCGCTAAAAAAAATGAAGCGTGAAACTGAAACTGCAATACAAACGAATGGGGAGAGGCCATAAACTTAACATAGTAAATAGAAACTGAATGAGAAGCAGTTTTAGAAGATAATGGGCTCCTGGGCTGTGCCCCTTTGAACAATAGAAAATAACCGAGGATGCTACCTAGTTAGCCGTTAGCTTATCTTCGAACTAGCACGTTACAACAACATGCCATACTCAATTAACATCTTTAAAATTAGACACAGCAACACTGGACCACACCGAGAACCCCTGGAAATAAAATTTTATCGCAATTTTAACACCCGGCACACACTCACTTTTTTTTTTCAGAGAAACTTCCAGCTGATGAAGGGAGAGTTACGCAAAATCAAGTTGCCTTCGGCACTGATTCAAGACCTCAGGGGGCAGGTCACCGGACAACGTCGGTCATTAACGCGTTCATATGGGAAGACTTTAAATTTTAAACCAAAAGACAAACTATCTATATTGAAGGAAATTTCTTTGGTGACTTATTTCGCGGGGGGGGAGACAATGCCTGGCAGGCGCACAATAACAAACACCACATTTAGTCCAATTTTGAGGAGATATTTCCAATATGGCGCAGGACTTTCGATCACTGGCCGGTTGGCGGTCGGACAGCACTGTGCTCAGTGCTTCCACCAGTGGTCGGGAAACGAAGTATAAGAAAACTAGACGTAGTCTCAATATAATATAAACTAGTTAAAAAGGTTAAATAGATTATTATTTAGCGACATGTTTGACATAATGGAGGCATACACTCAGTTGCCAGATTATTAGGTACACATAGCTATAACTAACTTAGTCTAATACAGCAGTGCTGCAATAAATCCTCCTCCATGAAGGTTATAATGTTAAGTTTGTGTCGAAACTGTTTTATAGAGGTGTTGATGCAACTGTATAATCACACTGGAGGATGTAGCCTGTGGTGCTGTTGAACCGTTATTACATTATAAAGACAGGTGTACGTTATTCAGCCTACCCTCATTGATATAAATGGGGCGGACAAAATAATGTGAACAGCTGTCAGTTTAACAGAATACAGCCTCCAAGATGACCACAAAGTAAGCCACATTAGTTTTAGCTAGGTGTACTCGATAAACTGCCAACTGAATCAGTGGGTCTCCTGGTTGTGCTACTTGGTGACATAAAACGATATTTAAATGTAAACTGGGTAAACAAACCTTTTGATAAATAAATAGGATTTACTATATTGGCCTTTTTTTTTAATCTAATTTTTTAAGCCAACATGGACAAGAAAACCTTAGTTGCTCAGCAGAAGTTAAATTTGAACATCAACTGGGTAACTCCATCTGCTGAGGAAGACAGAAAGGAAGACTGAAAGCTCCACAGCAACTGAGTGGGATTGTTTTCTCAGCTGTTATTTTATTTAAGGTCAGAAATGAAGTTTCGGTCTCAACATCTGAGCCAACATGGATGACGCAAAGTCCTCAGAAATGCTCAGATTAACGGACATGACAACCTCACAGCTCCATCTGCTGAGGAAGATCATGATAAAATTAATGCTCCAGAACAATTACTAAATCGACCTTGAGTTAAGATCATTTTGTGAACTTTTTGATACAGGTTACAGCATAGCTTACTGCGCCCTCACTGTACAAGTAAGACTGAGGACATCTGGAGGGGTGCTGTTAGTTAGAGTTCCCCGAGGTTCAGTCTTCCATGCCAGCGAGCATCTATCAGTGCCTACCAGCTCCAAGGGTGCACTGTGCTGTAGCTGGGCCCGACCTTTGACCTCCATTTGGAGGGCCAGAGAATTTCACTTCCATTGTTATCATATAATTATGAAAACATCCACAATATGAGCTGTGCTTTTGTTGTACAGGAGAGCGCTAATTTTTGCTCTGTCTACCAAGCAGACTGCACTTCACGGGAGCTTGACGGTCTGATGTGCTAGGTCACAGAGAGCTGTGTCTAAACCATAAAATTAAAATACTCTGAAATTGCTGATAACTCTTGCAATCTTGTTTTGATCAAGGTTCACATGAGCACACTGGATTGTTACAGTAATTAAACCAAATCCACCTTCACATGGAGCCTAATTGTCACATTAATATTAATAGAAATACCAGTACACTTCTTTTTGCAATGGGACCCAGTTAGGAATAAGTACCACCTCTCCCTTGTGTACGCTAGTTTGTTACTTACAAACTCCTTTGCCTTTACAAACAAGCCGATTCCTGCAGTGCATTAAAGAAATTGGGGTGGTAGACTGATTAAAGCCCCTCAGGGAGCCCAGAAGATGCAAGCACACGGTCTATAAGGAGCTGGAATATGTACAGTAGCCCAGATCCAATTAGGGTGCACTACCACTTGCCTACTGTTGCATTATTGAAGCGTGTTATGGAACAGCTGGACCATATATGATTGGGAGTGCCATTAAGAGAAAACTTGTCCAGCATGGGAAAGTCAACTCCTTGAATTACTCCGTGTTGAATTTGCACAGGTGCCACAACTAAAGATAATGGAAATGGCTCCGGGGACTGAGAGTCAGTCAGTAATCCCTTCTCTTTGGAAATGTAGTAGAGAGAGGCAAGTTATACAACTATGACTTGCTTGTTTAATATTTTGTGATAAAAAATGAATGAAAGAAAGATCAGGAAGGAGAAGTTAAAGGAAGTAAACAATCATTTTGAGTACGGAGTGGTCTAGTAACTGCAGCCTTAAGAGTACAGAAAATTTCCTGTTTGGAACACAATTTATTCTGACAGGTTGCTAAAATGAGCTCATTTTACACCATGAAATCACTGGTGCAGTCAGATTTGATTTATAACCACCAAAAAGGCGACAGGACAGTCAATCAAGACCAATGTAAATGTCTTCCATTGAACGACACAATCTTTAAGAATAATTAATGCATGCTGCCACAAGTAAGTAATGCTGCTCAACTGAAAAAAAAAGTGTGCGGGGAGGGGGGGGTTTCAAGGGCTAGATTAAAAGGTGAAGATGCTTATTACCTTTCATCATTCATTTGAAGTTTTCAGTTACGGCTCAGCACGTTCACCGCAAACATGTGATAATGATACAACCTCTCATTGCGCCATCCGTTCCTTTGATAAATAATAACACTACTGAGGAGTTGGCAGTAATGAGGCCTGTATTCCTCAAACCAGGTGTGGGTGTATAAGATGCTTTTAAATGCAGTCAGCATGTGCTGCGTGTGAAAAACTTCAAGCGGTGAGATGAATTTCTGATTAGTCTGAATGAAATCCATTGAAGGGTTTCAACTATATTTAACTATCTACAGTGTTGATCAACCAGTATGGTCCTAACAATTCAATAAACAGAGCAGACAGTAAAGAAAATGACATCAGAGGGGGAAAAGCATACTTGTTATAAAAATTTTATTTAGAATAAAACATAATAGCCATATTACACGTAGTGTGGTCAATCTATTTTACATACCTCAGGAGAAGCGACACAGTTCTGCCATGGTACGGTTCATCGTGATTGTAATCATTAAAATTATCACCAACATCATCATCGGTCTACAGTCAGAGGAGGTTATAGTAGTGTTGTTCAGTCTCACAAGTTTTACAGGATAGCATATAGCACAACAACACAACGCAGTGAGGGACCAGTGCTAGAAGGCCAGTGGAAAAACCAACAACAGATAAAATAATAGTCGCCCTAATGGGTGGCTAGCTTCAGCAGTCCACAGACCCATTGTCGTACAGTAATAATAATCCTTTTTTTTTTTTTTTTTTACTTGGTATCTCCTCGTTGCAGTGTACACAAATACAGTAAGCTAAAGCTTAGTATGCTAAACCAGGCTGTTCATGTTCTGCAAATGATCACAACTGTTTTAAACAAGTTTACGAACCACAAAAACAAAACTGTGTCTATGAGTCTGAGGTAGCAAGGCAATCATGGCTTTCCTCTGATTTCAGAACATATATCTTTAAAAAAAAAAAAAAAAAAAAAAAAAATACTACTCTATATAATGACGGCAGGCCTTACAAACCCAGATTCAGAACAACTTCAGATTTAAATCTATATTTTCCAAAACTTCTCTCTCTATACACAATCCCACTTTAATTCATCATCTCTCACCTTGTCTTCCGCATGTGGAATGACAAACTGTATAGGCACAGAAGGGGTAAACTTTACATTAACAAATCGCAGTCGACACAAAGTCTCCCGGCATATCAATGCTTTAAAGGGGAACTTGACATCAAGCATGCTTACAAGATAGATCTTTAAAACAAAGCAGATGCTTTTGGTAGTCTACATCCTCAAAATGATCCTTTCAGCCACCGAATGTTATTACTCAGGAGCTGTGCGTGCTCCCAAACATGAAACAAAATCTCTGGCTACTTCCATTGACAACAGCAACTGGGGGCTGTAGGGTTCCAAGCAGTGGAAAGACCAAAAAAAAAAAATAAATTGTAACAGTTTGATTCCCAGTAAAGGCAGAACTTAACAAGAACAAAACGCAAATCCCAAACCACCCTCTGAAAAACAAAAAGCATGTTTCACTATACAAAGCCCTGTGTCCATATACTCATCTGCATATCTAAACACTGACAAATGTTTAACCGAGTTCAGGTACAATCCACAGTTCATAAAATTTACAATTTGCATAGTACAAGACAAGTTGGTAAAGTAGTTAAGTTGTCCAGTCCTGTGCATCTTTGGGATTTAGGGTCAGGGGGTTGTTTGTGAATGGTCCCGTCTCTCCCAACGCTCACGCCGCACACGCACTCACGTGTGCATACACAAAGACAGGCCATCCTGTGTGGTGACTGTCCTCACATCACCTGCCGAACAGAGAACGCAAACATGAAACCCCAATGTCGGATCAGACAACATACGTTACACATTTTAAAAACACGATGGCGCAAATAAGTGTGTTTGAGTTCAAGTAGACCCACTGCAAGTTAACACTCCAGGTGAAGCCACCTCATTTCTCTTCATCAAGACATCACTGTGTGGAAACATCAGAGGTTCGAACAAAGTAGTCGGGTTTTGAATGGTAAATGGACTGTTGTCCCCAAGCCGGTTACAGTCCATTAGAAGCTCGGTGTGGAGGAAAGGGAGGGGGGTGGGCGCGGATGATGCAGGAAAGATTTTACAAAACATAGCTGTCTTCTTGGAAATGGAATTAGGCTCTAAACCTATTCACCCATGTCTTTGTGTAAAAAAAAAAAAAAAATCAGCAGAAAGTGTATTGTGAACGGGATTTGCCAAGGACAATGCAAAAAAGAAAAGATTAAAAGGGCCGACTTAAATAAATACCAGTAAAAGCAGCGTGTGGTACACTTCATTTGCTGCATATTATGGGTGTTATACGGTGTGATGATAAACTTGATCTGACTTAAATTAAATTTGGAGGTGTAAAAATGCAGAAAGCGATAAGCTAAGTGGAAAGGTCATCGAAGAAAAAAAAAAGTAGAAATCAAAGGGAAAATATGTGCAACAGCCACCACAAATGGATTCATAGCAAGTAGGGAGTTCAACTGGAGTGTGAAGGTATTAGCTGTGTGTGAAGAGACGAGCCAAGCAGTTTAAAAAAGACACTGTGAAAAGGGAGACTGGGGCGAGCGGAGGGGCACCAGGGTGGGGAAAATAATTACAGTGGGAAGAGGGCAGTGCTTCCACTACAACTCTGTCCCAAAATGTACCCTGGCCACATAGGAGGGGATTGAGAGGAGCCGCTAATGGCACTCCACAGAGAATCCATTAGCTGTCTCTTTCTCACAGGCCACCCAGTGTGGAAGGATGGGACAGGTGAAGGCTACATTTTCAGGCTCTGAAATGTTGTTCTGCTCCAACTTCTCTCACCTTCAGTCACTAAAATACTGACTCTAAAACTTGCAGAGTGGAGCAGACAGAAAGAAGATGAGCTTCTGTACAAGCTGCAAGTATGCAGACTGATTTACTGTACTGTTGCATATTTAAAAGTGTGGAAGAACTCCGTCTTACCTGTGGTCTTGAGGAGAGGCTTGAGGCTGTGGGAGACAAATCAAAAAGACAATAGAGTAGTTTAACACTTGAACTCCACAGTTCATTTCTGCTTTTATGAGTCTACACTAAATTATCAGCCTCTGGGTCTCTCCCACATATTCATGCACACACTCCGCTCTGTGCTGCCCGTTCCCCGGGCTTCGGAGCTGCGCGGTAACTAAATGCTAATAATGCTTGCTGGAGCGTCTGCCAGATTAGAATGGATTTTTAACTAAAGCCCTCAGAGGAGTTTCAACTCTAAAAATTCGAATGCAATTTAAAGTCAGTGAGCTCTAAGATTTTTTTTTTATTTTTCTATTTGATTAACATCCCGAGAGGTGGATAGTCTTTCAAATTCTGCTATAAAGAGTAATGAGGGTTTAACGGTTTTCCTGATCATATCAAATACTAAATTGAAATGATAATAAAAAAAAAAAAACCTCAAGGCTATATTTAAAATCTGTGTGTTTGAGAAAAAGTCACAGTGCAGAGGAAGGTGCTAGTACCACACAAACAATTATTCCAGTTTTTGAAAAAGCACACCCTAAATACCGTACCACTTTTCACTGAAATACAGGACAAGATCTTGTGAATTCATGACTACAGATGACTGCACAGCTGCTCGAGAAGCCATTATTTATACATGGCACTCCATGGCGAGCACACACGCACACACACAGACACACTCAAACACCACAAATCAAGCTGAATGACATTATGAGGTAAGAAAAGACAGGAAAAATGCACAGCAGGAGTGTGTGAGATTGTGAAAGAGGAAGAAGAAAGAAGGACTGATGAAAATAGTGAGAGGAAGTGAAGGACACGATCAAAAGATGTACAATGAGTCGAGTTGAAATTGTAAATTTTGTTGACTATCAGGTAGATACCACCTTTTCTCCCCTTCCTCTTATCATTTCATTTATTGCTGCTAAATCATAACATGGCATCGTGAACCTCTTAGACGACGACACAGATGAGAAATAACAAAATAAACGACTGTATCATCGGAAGGAATTAAAAACAAAAACAATAAAAACAACATCTGTAAAATGATCTAAGTAGAAAACAAAGGAAATGTGATTTTCATTTTTTTTTTTTTTATAAATGGGAAAAAGTAGTTTTGAAATTTCTGCAAAGACAATTTGATGTGTGTTTGGCTTTGCACAAACTGGGGTCTGAATATTTTCATGTCAGATTCCCAAATGCAGCAGGTGCATGTAACTTCACAAACACATCTAACACACCTACAAATTCCAGGTTGATATTGTTTTTAATAGATAATAATAATAATAATAATAATAATAATAAGTAAAATGAAACAATTTCTCATATTGGAACAAACTTGCCTAATTCACACATACTATACGCCGCACCCGAATTCCCCCTGTGAGGGATGAGGTATGAACAGTTAAACGGAGTGCCATGCGCTGTTTTTCTGCTGACCAGCGACCTTGTGGCAAATCTGCCCTCAGAGGCTGGGAAGACACGGTGTGGGAGAGGAGGAGGAAGAGGAGGAGGAGGAGGAGGAGGAAGAGGAGTGGGAAACTTACGACTGCATGCAGGGAAGGAGTTGTTAATCTGCTCCATTACATCTGCCAGGTCGGAGCTGCTGTTGTTGGAGTCCATTAGCTCATCTGAACACACACACACACGCATGTGGAGAGACGCATAATTAATAAATGGTACCACACCACAAGTTTCATTTGCAGAGGGTGAAATTTACAGCTATATTGTGAGCAATGTTCAAAGCTAAATGCTGCAAAATGTAGCTTCTGCCACAGTGCAGAATTCCACGGACAGACCTTAATTTATTTAGATCAATGGTCGTGTGGGTGTCTGAGTAGTCTTCTTGAGCTTGAGGTTCTTACCTGAGTTTTCACTAAGTGGCCCTCGATCTTGCACAATGGGAGAGGACACTCCATTTACCATTGAGTCCACCTCCGGCTGACAGAAAGAGACAGAGAAGAAGAAGACAGAAAAGAAAACTCCCATCATTACAACATAATTATCCTGCGTGGCATTCACTTGACAACTTCAAAATTAGCCGTGCGGAGACAAGAGAGTACCGGAGGGCGGCACAATGAGGCTGTTGTCATGTGTCCCAAAACATTTCTCATAAACATGTCTCTGCCAATGTCCCAAACTGAGTTTAACATGCTACAGTATGAATCACATTTTCATAGATTTTTTTGTTCTCTAGCTCATTTTTGTATGCTTAGGTATTTAAGTGAGTGCAACAGTTTAAAAAAAAAAAAAACAAAAAAAAAAATTTGATTTCTCATATTTCATTTGAAAATCCATCTCACCTGAGGCTGAGGTCCATAATACACACTGTGTAATGCAATATGAAAGTTTCTTGCCTGAGGCAGAAGGCATGCATATGTCTTGTCTTTCTATCCACAGGTTTCTGCCCTAACACCTCATTTGAAAATCCATCTCACCTGAGGCTGATTGGTCTGACATTAATGCAGTCACAACAGGTGCTAAAGCAGCAGACAGTGAATCCAGAGGACCTACAATAATCTAAAAAACAATATTGATATTCGGGATGTTTTTTGACAGGGTCTTGCCAGTGACAGATTGTATCGCTGTTCCTTTGCTTCAAAATTCCTCCCCACCGTTTGTCTGTGTGATATCCCTGTTCTGTGGCCTCACGCTACTGAGCTCAAACTGACTTGGCCTGACCTGCAGTAAACGTGTGCCCCAAAATGTTTTGAATATCACTGAATATCACAGATCCCTTTTTTTCATTTTTCTTTTTATAGTTCATATAAATAAGCACGATAAAGAAATGCCTCAGATTCAAGTCACGGCTGAGAAGAGAAGTCTGACGAGACAAGCAATTTGAAAGAAAAAGCCAAAAAAAAAAAACCCCCAAAACTAAAACACCACTTTAATCATTCAATTAGACATGAGGGTTTTTCGTAGCTAAAATACTGTGGACAGTTGATCAATTGGTGAAAACATGCCCTGTTACTCCGATGCACAGAAGCAAATACTTGAGGTCAAGTGACATTTACAGCAGAATCCCACATTCCCTCTTCCCTTTAGCTTTTCAGCTGCAATAAACCAAATCAATGTTGCCTCCCTCCCCTCCCACATCATCCCTCTTCTTCTTCTTCTTCTTCTTCTTCATCATCGCCTGGTGCCCCTGGCTTTAGTAAAGGCTAACATGTTGGAAGCGTCTCTAGAGCATAGCCAGTTTCTTAAGGCTTGTCTTAGAATAGCTAAGGTCAGGGCTTTGGTCAGCCTTCAGGAGCGGGAATTTAGTGCGTGCCATCAAGCTGGCGGGGGTTATTATTCTGCAGCTTGGCAGTAACACTGCACGGCTGATGGAAAGACATGTTGAAGTATCCCCAGGACTCCAGGAACTCAAATGTAAGAAAACAGAGACATCCCTACTCTTATTTAGAGTAGGGATGTCTGTGTGGATGCAGATCGTTGCGTGTACCATTATGTTTGCAATATTTGTCTTTAAGAATCAGTATCAGAATTACATTACTTCAGGATGTGGTGGCTTTGGTGCAGAAAAATCCAAACAAAGACATGTTCAACTGAATGTAGGCAGTGCCAAGATACAGCACAAAAGTTATACTTACTAGTTACAGTCCAAGAAGTTAGATAGAAAACCTGTGATTAATGTATGATATATTTTTGTAAATTAAGGGCACATCATGTTGCCACATGAGAACTTTTACTTTTCAAGATTCAAGATTCAAGACAAATCGGTAGGTAAATCTAGCATTTAAAAATGGAGGGACATCTCCAATAGGGTGAAAGCTGGGGGCACTCAAAACTTTTTTTTTTTTTTATGTCAAAATGCTGATCTTCACCCATTAAAAATCTGCCGAGTCACATCAGCTGCCTTCCTCGGGCCATATTTGTTGAGAGTTATTACTGTGCTCTCAGCTCCGCGGCTCCCAGACAGCCAATACCTGCCCCCGTGTTTGCGCAGTCTGATTTGTCAGGATTGCTGTTTGTTTGCCTTGAGGGTTGTGCATTTCTCATTTGGCAGCAACAATCCAACTTCGGTGAGCCATTAGGGTGCCAATGAACAAATCTGGAAGTTTTTTGATAACAGGACTGCAGATGGATGCTGGACTCCTGGATGGAATGGTAATGATGTGATTAGGATCTAATCTGAGCATTGATGAGCAGGTTCTCTTATTCACAGACACAAAAAGCTATGGATAAAAACTGAATGGGCTATCCTGTTTTGCCTGTAGACATGTGTGGATGTTTATGTAGGGGTTAATATGCACAAGTACATATTTACATCGGTTATTTATTTGAATGACTTTGAATGATTCCTTTTAATTAATTGGAAGCGTTCTTTGTCATTGTTTCAGCTTTCTGAGTTTTGACTATCGGATGAGTTGCACTGAAACAGCCCTGCCAGCTGGTTCGTCTGAGTGAGTCTGTGAACTGTGACTACTGCCCCGCTGCTCCTCAACAAGCCCAATGAATTAAAAGATAAGGCAACGTATGGCAGAGATGAGCTTAAAAACCACAGTTGTGTATGTGCAACGCTAAAAAGCTGCAAAAACAGTAGTTCGTCCAGGAAAAAATTAATATCACTTATCTAGGGAAAAGTGCACGTAAATAAATCATCAGGGTAAACTCTGCTACAAAGTTGGGTTATGCTGTATCAACTTGCCATTAAGCAATAATTGTCAATCTCTTTTTTGCTGCTAATTTGCTGTGTATGTCCTTCATATTCTACTTTGTTAGTCTCAACTTGTAACTACTTTTATTGATACACTGTCTTTTTTTTGACAGATATTGGTGCGATTTTGAGATTATTTGACCAGTGTAATTTTAAAGCTTGGAAAAAATAGTAGTTGTCTCGTTATTTTGAAAGCTCCATTATGAAGTCCTCCTGTTAAAGCTGACAAATGCTACTAAATGGCCTGTCTGAAATGTTATTGCGATTAAGCTACTTGAAGTTTCAAGTCCTCGTCTTTGTTGTTTTCTGTCTCCTAAGCACCACAACTACAGCCATCCTATCTGCAAATGGCCCCCTCATATCTGCAGTTTGAATCGACTGTATTTCAACCAGTCAACCAGTAATTTGCAGTTGTTAAGGAGAAATCCACACAAGCAAGAAACAACCCTTTTTTGTGCTTTTTTTTCTGAGGAATGACTATTTTGACAACGCAGAATATCTATCTGTGCCTCCATTCAGCCATCACCTGCGGCTTCTTGGGATAAAACTGTCCAACAAATCAGTGAAAGTGTTATGTCACCTGGTGCAATAGCTGACGGAGGCGGTGGAGCTGAGACTCCAACTGTTTGTTGTGTTCCTCCAGGATGTGCATGCGGGCCTCCAGGCGGCCCTTGTGTTGTCGTAGCAGCTTGGCCTCAGTTAGGAGGTCAGCCTCATCAGGATGGGCAGAGGGGCCCTCTGACTCCCAGGGGCTTCCAGCAGGGGCCCCTCGCTGGCCATGCTGCTCCTTCAGCTGCTCATACTCCCTCTGCAGGGTCCTGGGAAATAAGGATTACAAACACAGCACAAATTCAGAGTCTTGAAGAATCCTTGCCAAGAAGCACTGAAGCTGTTCCGGAGGCTTGTAGTTGCCCGACACGACAACCGTTTTTTAAAATTTGTCATCCATCTCAAGATAGAAGTCATTTATGTTCATAGGTGTAAGTATGTGTATGTATGTGTCTACTGTATATGCTTATGGTTTAGGAAGTTTACTCTATGTACACTATCTGTATATATAGATCTAACATGTATGTTATATTATTCTTTTTTTTTTTTTTAATTATATAAAGATTAGGGTTCCCTTATGATTTATTTTAAAATATTGTACATACTTGTTAAGTTGTAGGACTTATAGCCATTAGTTTGACAGTGTTGTATTCCTAGGAGCCATGTGTGAATTGGCCTCAGAGGACTTGTGTTCTTGAGAGCTGGGCATGTTGCAACTACTAGCCCAAGAGGGGACTTCTCTTTCACGTTATCTTTCCTGTGGTTAAATAATTATTACGAATATGTGGTTAAAGGTTGCTGTTATTATTATTATTTTTATTTTTTTCTCCTGACGTGCTCTCAAACACCGCATCCAAAAGCTTCTTCCTCGACTCAACCCTTACAGTGAGGTGCCACACAAAAATATCACACTCATGTTTACCTCTTCTCTCTCGGTGAAATCCTATTTGAAGCGATTAGACAAACATAAAGGACCCCCTGAAAAATCTCTCGCCTCATTCCCTCCTGACCCTCCCTCTCAGTGCAGAACCATAAGCTGCAGTGCTCCGCTTAAGTTGGCATTTATGAGCCTGGCAGTAAAGCTCTCTCTCTCTCTCTCTCCCCTCCTCGCCCTCCCGGAGCGCCTGCGTATGCGGGTGATCAGGGTTAAATCACTCCAGTCGAGCCACTGGCTGTGCAGAAGCATCTCTACAAGAATAGATCGTACGGTGACTCTGTCTCTAAGCCATCTCCATTTACTAATCAAACCTTGGCATCTGACACTGACTGGGGGTATGGGAAGTGTGGGAATATTTATGTATTGTGCAGTGGATGTGACAATGGGCACATGTACTCAAATGACACCAGGACGCTGTGAGTAAACAGTGAATGTGACAAAAGTAAAGAAAAAGATAAACACTGATTTTTACGTATTTATAACCTCTTATTGATCTTACAAATCTCAGCTGAGACATGATTGTCCATCTTAAGAAGACTGTCCAAACATAAGCGGTATTTTCCTTATATTTTGGGTCTTAACCAACCTCTTCCACACCGAATGATCTCAAGTTTCTTTCACAGACATACGATATGATGCCCTACCTCTGCTCCTCCTCCAGACGTGCGATGATCCGCTCCAGCTCGCCTCGCTCCTCCCTCTCTACGGCCTGTAAGATCTGGGCAGGACTCTGGGGCTGACTGCATGGGGAGCCCTCCCCTCCCAGCGTCTGACAGTACTGCAGGATCAGGGCATGCTCATCGTCCCTATAGAAAGGAATGAAGAGTCATCTGAAGACTGAGGAGCCAAACAGCTTGTCCCTGTTAGATCCGTTCAGTTCACCTTCGGTTCAGTTAGGGAGGGGCGACTAACTTCAGCACTTTCTTCACGGTGCCACAATTAAAAGAGGTTGAACTGATGCCACTAAAGGGTTTCACTGTCTTCTTTAACGAACCTGTTTCAGAGGACATCAAGTAGCACAAGGTTGTAACAAATGCACTTACATAGCCAAATGTAAAATCTAATAAAAAACAGAAGCTTCCAAGCACCTAATCTAAACAAAAATTGTATTAGCTGCTGCGATATATACAAGATCTTCAGCTACTGTAGGTCTGCAATGTTGTAACCCCCCACAATTTCTGCTGGAACACAGATATGTCAGTCTCTACTATCTGATAACCGGAATAAGGGAGGGCTGTGAGGAGATGGAGGGAGCAGAGAAGAGACAGATGGGAAGATATGGAGGGAGGGAAGGAGGTAGAAACAGCTGCTGGTGTCTGCTGTTGTGTATCTTTACATGTGTGTGTCTGGCTGGCTGTCGGTCTCTTTACGTGAAACTCAGTGAGCTGAAAGGCACTGGCGAGTCTTGCCAAAGCCCAGCTGTCAACATCATTCTAAAACACAACCTGAGCCTCGAAGATCAAAACCTGATAGCCACACACGCACAAAAAAGGTGGCAGACTGTGAATTAAAAGTCCTCTCTATTGCTAAAGTCACTGTCATTTCCAGAGCCAGTTTGACAGCTTCAAATAGAATTTAGCTGAGGTAGTTTAGTGGCATGGTAGCTCCACACGTGACTTTCTATTCACTACCAACTCTAACCATTTTGGCATTTTTCAGAAATTCAGCCAGTTAAAATGTCCACTTGTGTTCGGACTGTCATTCTGTGTTAATATCCTGCGGTTACGTAGCTTTAACACTTGATCAGCCTAAAGCCAAAAGTATTGGTATGAGTAAATAGTCTGTTTATAATTCCCATAATATATAATATGGGTTTAAAGGAAAATTTCAGTTTATGGTACATTAAATGAAAGTGCTGAAACAGCTGCTGAAATCTGGGAACACGGGAACATCATCACAATGAATTTCAACAGGGCAAGAAACACAAGCATTCAGATAATCGGACAGGTTGCGCGCAAGATAACAGTCTTTATTTTATACAGCGATAAACCAAAAGCGAGTGCACCCAAAATGCTGGTTATAATTCATCATTGCACCGGAAAACTGTGCATGCCAGATAAGCTGAACTGCGGTTGATGTTCACAATGGACGTTTCGGGCAATAATTCTAAAATTCACTTTTGTTTTCTGTCCCAAATAAGTTTGACTAACCTGGAGTATGATCTTTAGACTGCTCGAGTTTCTCGCACCGTCTCGCTTCTGTTTAGTGTTGCGTTTTTCGCCATGTTCAGAAATCTCAGCGATTAACTCAAGGTTATTACAAGGCTATATACAGAGAGGAGTGACGACTAAAACGACATTAAAGTTGGATACTTTAATTGATAAATATTCCCATCTGCCTAGAGAGGCAAGTAAAACATCAGACAAATCAAAAGGCAGGTAATTTGGTTTAGGTAGATGAACTTCCCTTAGGTCACATAAAAGCAGGACCAAAGAGGAAAACCAAGAATCAGCGCTAATTGACGTTTTGTTTTTTTTAATTTAAGTGCTACTTGTTTGGTTTAAGTATACTCTTGGCACCCTTTAAAATACACAGTGACTCGCTGTATACTCACACCCTCTTATCTGGGTGAGACCGTAGCTGAGTGCATAATCCTGGGTTATAATGAGTAAGTTAATCAAATATGCTCCGGAGAGCAGGCTGACAAACTGAAATGTCTCAAGTTTTACATAAGACACCCTTGAACAGCACCATGGAATGAGTATTCAGCAAATATTCAGAATGCCATTATCACCACATGCATAATAAGAGAGGTTACGAATAGGAAGCCTTTTCTTTCTCAGAGATGACAGTAATTATACTATTTCGTGACCAAGGACTGGGGCGAGCGGATAGCTGATGAAAGGTACAAAGAATGAGGCTTTCACCTCTTTACATAAAAGGAACAATGTGCCAAGCCAGTAGGCTTCTGTGCACGTAGAAGAGAAAAAGGTTTTTTTATCATTAACCAGCCTAAGCTCATTCTGTGATTTGAAGCACAAGTTTAGAGCCTTATTTTCCTTTAAGAAAAGGGATTTGCATCAACCTTGCTTTCAACCTCTCATGTTTTTCAGCTATACTGAATGGCACCATTGATAAAAGACACATCAAATAAACTTTATAAGCAGTGAGTGCAATATCTTTTGAACTTTCTGAACTCTCCGTTACAGACAAAAACATTCCACTGCTTTTTTACACCATGTAACCAGTACCCCCCCCCCTCCCTTTTTACAGCTCTTTCCTGACGTTCTTTTAGTCATTACTTTCCCTTTTTTTTTTTTTTTTTTTTTACATAACTCTAACTTTTGCAGTTTTTCTAAACACTCTTACAGAGCCTTTGTTATGTGTATGCACTGATATACTGTATGTAGTTATTCATCAACTTCTCTGAAACTGCAGACTGAACCTGCTGAATTACTGATAAATGACATAAGAATCTGAAATTCACACTGCCATTGCACTGACAGGGATGATGGAGAAAAGCCTTAGTTTCTGTAGAGAATGTTGAAAATAGGCGGCAGAGATGCCTTCTGGGGCCAGGGGAGGGGGGTCCTGGCACAGTGAGTGACCAATTAGGCAGGTCCCTGGCAACAGGAAACTGCACCCGGACAATATGGCGGGCAGGACGACCCCAGAGGACAGCACAAAGGGGATCATTACATGTGAAAATGGGGACTACGGGGGGTCGAGCTGGCTTGCAAATCACCTGCTCTGGAATACTGGGACACAGAGGAAGTACAGTGAAAGGACTGGAGGCCAAGGCAGCGTGGTGGCGGTGAGGACGAAGGGACACAGAGAAAGAAGAAAGAGATGATAGAGAAAGAGAGCATTAGTGTGGGAGAGGAATTAAATGTGAATACTGGTGATGAATGGCGAGGCTATTAGCTGCACTGCACTGTGAATATGAGTGTCGTGTTTGGTGAGGGTGAGCGGAGGACACTGCTGAGGGATATTTTACAGTCTTTACCCAACATTAGTCTCTGGGCCTGATGCCTAGCTAATATATCGCAGAGCAAGCAGCTCCTCTCCAGCTGAATATCAGCTCCGTAAACTGAGCTCAGAAAGAAACAGTAACAGATAAAGAGAGAGGAACACGGACATCAGGAGAGGATGAAAGAAGGGCAGAGGCTACAAGTCCTTCATTCCTCCCCTCTGCTAAAATGTTAAAACCTCTAAATGTGAAAGACTTCCACATTTTGGGGCTGATCGTTGTGAAGTATATTATTTATCATGCAGGGCTTCAAAAAAAAGGATTTCAGTGTCTACCTCTGTTCTTAGTGTTTAATCTGAAGGTTGCCTGGGCCCAAAGGTAAAACATGATTAGTCTACAACTAAAAATGATGAAAGGAGGAGAAGAGAGTCGGGAAAGGCAGGTTAATGATGAAAATAGGTTTAAAAAGAAAAGGGCGGGATAAATTAAAGGGAGAAGGAGAGGAATAAATGGCAAAATATGAACGACAAGAAAAGGGGACAGCACTGGGGGACAGACTAGGAAGTGAGAGAAAACCAGACAAAGAAGCCGGGTGAAAAAAGGGAAGCGGGGAGTCTTGGTCCTCAGTGATGTCCCGAGGCATTGATGAGAAAATTGTGTTTCAGCTGGAGGTCAGAGAAAACAGGCAACAATGACGTCCTAATTAAGGATTCCCTTTTAGATAAAAGCAACCCAGGACAAAAATGACACAAGCACTGAGGCCACATGCACGAGCACACACACACTCACACACACACGCACACGCGCACAAGCTTTATCTCTAGAGCTCTCTCTCTCTTACACACACAAACTAATTATTGATATCACTGCACAGCTGGCAGTGAGTCTACATCAGTGTTTGCAGCCTCTGAAAGATCAGAAAATACAAGCCAAAAGCCAAACGTGCATGTAATTGGCTAATGCAGTCACCCATGTTACACTATGTTACCAAGACACCTTCTACTGTCCTGTGACTCATGGGGATAATTTCTGTGAGTGTGTGTCCTCATAAACAACCAGATGGACCGGAGCGATAGACAAAGAGGGTTGTGTGAAATCAACTGTAGGCAGGAAAGAATAAATCTTACAAAAAGAGAGGAGAGACAATCAAACACTCCAAACCAAAGGCTTTACAAAGGAAGAGGAAGGAGAGATATTTCTTTGCTGAGAAGTCTGACAGTACAATGTACAGCTTCATCTTTTGAGAAGAGATATGGCTGTGGGGACTGTTATACTGTTGTGGCATCTATAGAGCAAAATACTGCTATTGTTACAGATTTCAAAAGTTACTTTTCCTTAAAAGGAGGCCTCGATGGACACATTGGTGTGTACAAACAGGGCTCCTGGCTGATTCTTGCCTTTTAAAAACTAATGTGAATGACATGTTATTGCTGCACAGTAGCATTTAAGTGAATGTTATCACATTTATGACACAGTAGACTTGCAAAAAAAAAAAAAAGAAAGAAAAAGTTTCCCCTTCAAAGTGTTACATTAACTGTGTTCTAAAATTGTTTTTAGGAAACTAAGCTGGCTGTAATGATGACTGTTTTCACAAGTACCAATTTACATTACAAATATCAACATTATTTACCTCTTAGTCAAAATTAAGAGCCAATGTGTAGGAAATCAATTCAAATAAGTTCATTATCCTCCACAAAAATAGAAAAAAAAAACAATCTACAACAGCAGATAAATTGGATGTAGTTCAATTTCCTGTCCAATTAGTGGTACCGTTCAGAAGACAATAAATAAAAGTTTATATCATCTCTCAGACCCCAGTGTTCACTACCGAGAGCTTGGTTATTCATTTAACACACAATAATAATAATCAAATCTGGCTTTACAATACACAAAATAAACCTCAAAAAAGGACAATTTCTTTCTTGATATTTAAAGTACGCATACAGGTGCTATATTGTGTTTAATGCTGATAAGTACAAAGCCATTCTCGTCACAGATGTGTTCTACAAAAATACTCTATTCACAGTTATCTTTTATGATTGGCATTTAAATTTCCTTTTTCTTGGAGGATTGTGTTCTTTTTATCTTCACAGCTACATTCTAGCTGTTGTTGTTTTGCAGGAACGCGGAATGCAAATTTGACAGAAATTACACTGATGTAAAAGTGAGTGAACGCACAAGAACTATGATTATGTTCCAAATGTGCCCTGGTGGGGTGTTTTTTCCTTCTGCTGCTAAACCCATTAGCCTTCATCATCAAATCATCTTCCTCACCTCATTAGCGCTCCACACACTTCCGTGTACGAGCGTCACTGTTGTTTTCGGAACTGCCAAAGATAATGGCTTTTTCTCTTAAATGAGCCCTTGTACAAAGTGTAAAGGAGAAAGCGAGGAGGAGTGGGATGAATGTGTTTGTCCCTCATTATGAAAGCTTTGAGAGGAAAAAATAAATCCACCAACACTTTTTGTCTTTCTATTCTTCTGTCCTTCTACTGAACAGTTGAAAAGAGAGAGTGCGGAAAAAATGCAGCTTTTGGGAGTCTTCAATCGAAGACCTTCTGTTTGTAAAACCGCTATTCTGAGGTTTTCCATTTGTTTCTTATTGCAAGGTTAGATGAAGGTGAAGTGTGGGAGCAGTGGTCCACATGATGCACACACATCAGCCAGGGATGCAACAGAAGTTCAGAATGAAACTGATGCTTCACTTCATCTTCACTGAAGACTCTCAAAGGTTTTAACCATCTTCCCATGTGCTTTTCCACTGTTGTGCTGTAAATTCTCCTTTTTAAAGAATTTCCTTTTTAAAAATCCAAAAGCTTTTTTCCCTTCTTTTCATGGGGCATGCAGGGAATCTCTTTGCTCTCTTTCTCTCTTTTTTGGCTTTGTGCTGATTTAAAAAAAAAAAAAAACTCGTGTTACAATCGCATGTACAAATTAATTTCAAACATACATACACACATTGCTAATTTCCAAATCTAAGAGGATGATCTATGATCTGGGAAATCTTGAGATCTACAAGACAATAATACAGTGTGCGCCTGGCCCAGTGGGCTTCAAGAGTTCATTCCCCCGATTAGGATCTCAGCTGGAAAAAGAGACTAATGCACCCAACCTGAATGGCCTGTAGGACACACACACACATACACACAATCACACACCCACACACACACACACACACACACACACACACACACACACACAATCACATGGTCCTCTTCAGCTTTTTTCCCCTTTTTTTCTGATTTCCTCTATTTTCAAGTTTGCCATGTTCTCACCTCCTATCAACTAAAGATAACTGGTCGTTATCAGAGATCCTGAGACCAATCACTCTCACTTTTCATTTTTGGCACTCCATTACATTTCCTCTAATGTCCTCTCCTTCCCGCTGTATTCAACCACATTGCATTGTCTTTTTCCCCTCACTCTTTTTCCCCGACACTTCTATCGCTCTCCCAAAACCTCTCTCAGTTCTCTCACAGTCTGCCTTGATCTTGTTTCAGGAATGTGCAAAGCCACATTGGTGCTTCTTTGACTGGTTTTGATTGACTGAAACCAGGGAAAGACAATTAAACAGTACGCTTGGAGATGTCTTAGCATTATAACGAAACCAAATATCAACAAATAAGTAAAGAAAATTTCATTTGAACTTTGAAAAAAATGGTTCATTCTTTGGAGTAGATGTTCATCTGACTTCATTCAAATGGAAAACATAATTAGCTTACATTCATAAATTGCATGTGGAAATAAAGATGTTTGCATGACGATGTTTCTGGACAGGTGTAAGATTGCAGCAATTGGAAAATGAAATCTGTGAAACAATGTTTTATGGAAATATGCAGTCATGGTGTAGGAAATGTCAAAATGTGTGTATAACAAAAAAAAAATGTTGGCGATGACAAGGGGTGACTTACATGCTTCCTGTGGCTGAGCTGCTGTCTGTGGGCAGAGAGCCGTTGGAGCGCTCCATCTGGGCCAACCTGAGAAAGAAACCATCATCAGGGACAAAACTTAAACATGTCAAAGCTGTCATCATACCATTAAATACCAGTATGAACAAATGGGGATCTCAATGCCACATCAACAAACCAAATAAGATTTTAAACATGCAGTGAAATCTCTAAACAGATTAAATGACAAAGAAAAAAAAAAAAGGATTACAGGGTCCAAATACAATTTTATACACGTGTGGACATATTTTTTGAGACACGTACAGCAGAAATGTCTATTTTTTCTGGTGACAATGAAGCTGGTTCCCCTGATCAAAGCCTGTATTCACCGAACTCTGTAATATAGCAGCAGCAGCGTTGTCCAGAAGATTAATAATATGATCCACACAATATCCTTTAGGATGAAGTTGAACTGTGAAAGAATATAGGGGGAAGCCACTGGGAAGAGATACTTTAAGTTTGAATTTCATGAGTCAAATCTTCAGATGCACTTTGTGCATTTCCCCGTGCAAATCTATTAGCTACAATGTCAGCGTTTATGGTTCGGTTAGAATTGTAATTCAGTTAGAATTCATTTGGAATAAGAAAACTCCCAAGGATATGCCAGCAACTTTTACCGACGCCAAAGGTGCTGGGGGAAATTTGAGGTTTTACTTCTGGGCAGCCAATCTTAGAATAATACAGTCCCGGCTATAGTTTGACTCATACCACTCCCCGTTAAGAGTTCCTCTTCTGGCTACACGAAAAATTTAATTGTCGAAACGTCTTCGAGAATCTGGAATCAGTTAAGACGCTGTTTTAGTCTCCAAACATACTCTACTCCAGCCCCAATAATTGCCAATCATGCTTTTCCTCCATCTTTGGTAGATGTTGAATTCACTATTTAGTCCAAGCTATGCATCAAATTGTTTCAAGACCTATATACTATTAAACACCTTTGTGTCTTCCAAACAGGTATCTCAAAAGTTTGCCTGACCTAAACAACACTTTTTCTGATATCTACAGATCCACAGTTTTGTTAGTAGTAAATTCCCTCAGTTTCCTAACCTAACCATTCACCATTGGACACATCCCTCATGCCAGTACCTGCTCTGAAAGGAAAGATGTCATATATCTATGCTAAGATTCATTCCCTACGTCTGGTCTCTTTAAACTCCATTAAGGCACTTTGGGAAGTGGATCTGGCAGAGGAGAACTCTGAGGAACTTTTGGAGGATGCTCTTAATAAAGTACACAAATCATCTATTTGTGCAAAACATGGACTGATCCAGTGCAACATTGTAAACTGCACCAACCTGCACTGCACTCTAGAATCTATAAAGATGGGACCCCAACTTGCGACAGATGTTGCCAAGCACCGGCAAGCCATGTACATTTGTTCTGGTCTTGTCCTACTTGACAGTCCTACTGGGGGGAAATATTAGATCATTGTCAAAGGTTACTCGAAAATCTATTTAACCTAATGCTATGATTGCATTGTTCGGTGTAACTCCCCCCACAGTACCACTCTCTTCCCTAAAGGCAGCCTTTACAGTCTTTGTCACCCTACTAGCCAGACGCCTGTTGTGCTCAAGCAGAAATCTCCAAACACCTACTTTGCATATCCTATGGATGCAAGAGGATTCATTCATTTTGTCAAACTGGAAGGAATCAGATGCAAAACTAAGAGCTCCCTGAGAAAAATATGCAAGATGTGGGACTCTTTCTGCGAGGATCTACAAGAGCTGGAGTTGCCAGATATCCCTGATTGACTGATGAGGTATTTTTAGCAATATTAAAATTGTGACATGACAAGCATCAGACTGACAAACAGCTATCACTTTGTGTTCAACTATTTTATGTTATTACTATCATTATACATTTATATTTTTCTATCTTTTATTTTTATTTTATTATTAAATCATTTTATGTCCTTAGTCTTGGGTCATGCTTGTAGTATCTGTCCTGACATGGTCCTGTCTTAGTTTTGCATTGTTTCTATCTTGCTTACTATTTGCACCTTTGCTGTATCACTATTGTTCTGACATTATGTCATTCTATTGTTTATCTGTTTGATTGGGAAAATGAACAGATTGTGAGGAAAAAAAAAAAAATGTAATTCACGAGGCTCATGTCTGTGTCATTGCTGATAAAACAATGCAGCCAGACACACTGAGCGAAGGTTAATGGCGTGTCACCAATGGAAGGTTACAGGCCAGACAGAGCAGTGCTGCATCAGAAGGCAATTCGTGATTTAAGCCTTGTGTGGAAGGACACATTGGGATCTACTATGATGCAAGGAAACCTTGTCCGTTTTGGAAAAGATAAGCTTTGGACTGAGTAGAGGTTTAATTCAAGGGGCTAGATGGGTTTAGGAAACAGTGACACTTGTGGATCTTAATGTTCAGACTTATTTTAAGATAAAAAATGACAGGTTTTCAGTCTCAGTGCAGCAGAACATTACCTTGGTGATGGTGGTAATGATTAACTGCAACTGCAGCAGTATCATTTGAAGTGGGTGGCTGAAAAAAAGCTATCGTTAGAATCTGTTGCTACTCTGATCTCAGCAGTGAATCCAAAATGTCACCAGCCATGCCGCAGTGGTGGGCGGTTGCATGTTTTCTGAGTTTACTCACCGAGCAGACTCCGACAGTCATCTGATATTTAATGTTTGCGAACACCGTTTGTCACAAAATAAAAAGCAGATCCACCCTTTTCAGAGGTGTAGTTTATGGCTGTACTTTTTCTGACATCAAACAATAAAAAATGTCAATAGTCGACTAACACATGACACTTCTTGTGTCACAGCTGCATTTTTCCACTGCACTCAAGGTTTGCAAAATATCTAAAAAGTTCAGACTGACATTTGTGAGTCTATACTTAAAGTTACAGTGAAATTTCGTTAAGTATTTTTTTGTACATATTCCTGTCCATGACAAAAATCCTGATATTGCTCTGGTGCAGCCTCAAGGGAAAAAAGCATTTTTGTTTTTCTCATTTGGCTGTCATTGCAAACAGGTCTCAAACAGATCTCAAAATTACCCTTTTAAGATGTTTATTTTAGTCTCAGATTTAGTGAAAAAACCTTCATTCTGACTTTGTAATGCCTCAGCTCAGTAGAGCCAGTTCAGATTCTCAAAATAACTAACAGGATTTTTTGATAGATACTGGCACAGGATGCTTTGTGTTTGATTCTGAACTAAAAGTGTCAGGTTGATATCTGTTTCATTTTGTAATCAGAATAAATAGCATAAAGAAAAGAAAACTATTCTCCACAATATTTCCCTATATGCAGGACAGGAGCAACTAATAAAGATAATTAACGGTATCTCTATTTACATGATGGCCTTGTAGCTATACTGAACAGTCTAAAGCTGCCAGTATGCTTCATCAGAAGTGCTTGACGGAAGGTCGAATAGCTTTGAAAACCCCCTTCTCCCACACGTTGCCAACATAGGAGTTGGCGGGGGCTCTGTATGACAGCCGTCTTTTCACCCTGCCTTTGAGTGTGGCCATTTAGAACTGGTATGAACACACTGGATTTCTGGCATGTATGAACTAGTTCTTTTGAAGCATAACACAGCCCTAAGGCTCCACACTACTTCTTCCTTAAAAATGTCTCCATTAGAGAGGCATGTTATGATATCAAATAATGTTTTTTTTTCCCCATCTACTGCAAATCCTATTTATACATTTTACATTTCTACTGATATAGTGTTTACCGTCATTAAATGTGATTTTTCCAAGCTTCCAGGCAGCTGCTGTTTTCCATTTATTTCATGCTTTTAGAGTCATTGTACAGAGATTTGATTTGGTTGTCATGTCTTATCATTGTTAATATCAGATGATTGATTTTTATATATCTTTACAAACGCAGACTGAAAGCATATATGACTTGGAGCGTGGGAATTACACATTCAAAACATTCTGGCATTCCTTGGAGAATGGTGTGCAACTATAAAAATGATTTTTTATTTGTAGTAAATCCTCTAAAACACGCAAAAACACTGGTATGGCCATTTATAAGTGGGTTTTCTCATTCTATAATGAAGCTCTTGAGATTTTTTTTTAATATGCAACATTTAAATGCAGTTAGCAATTCTTTATATGTAGGCTTTGTGGCGTCTGACATGAGATGATGAGTGGAGAGTGCAGTGCATACCTGCTGGCATACTGCTCTATCCTGGAATGGGTGTCATCATGAGAGAGCTGAGGTGACTGGGACAGCCTGGAAATGAATGGGGTAATGGATATGAATGAGATTCGGCACGCTCACACAACCTCATTAGCACACAGATTCACAGCCTCATGCACACACAGTCGCTTGCACACAACCTAACGGCCCTTCACAACATCACCTAGGAAACAAATCTGATGATCCTAGAAAGAGAAATAGGACAGCAGGATGATCTACGGAGCGGTTGGACAGTTTCTGACAGCTGCTGCTGGGATGAGCAACTGAATGCTAGTTGGATGCTTTAGAGAGGAGAAGGAGGTGATGGTAAGGAGACAGTGGGTGAGGTTTTTGGTTGCATGTTCAGCCAGTGGATCAGGCATGCAGGCATGCAACATGCAGTGCACTCATGGCTTAGTTGGTGTAAGGACGTAGGGGGAGATGAGCGGGGAGAGCAGGGAGTAAAAGGAGGTGTTGTCTGAAGGCATTCCAGTCTGGAGACGAGGTGTAGTTTCTGGTGGCGTAGATACTCACTCATACTGCTCCGGACACATGCTGATGAGGGTGACGGGACTGTAAGAGAATCGGGGAGGGAGGGAAGGGGAGTAAAGGTACCAAAAAACATTTGAGGGTCAAATCGACTCAGTCGGTCAGACAGAAAAACACAGCAGGTGGAGGAAGAGTCTGTCCAACAGCTGAGCGGCTGGACACAATGCACAGGGAAAGCATGTAAAACATGTAAAACAGTCACCAATACATACACCACATGTAGTCCCTTGTGACATTATGTAAAACCTGCTTTAAAATAGACTTGAGACACAGAAAATATGTATGGTGACAGTCAGATTTGTGTCAAAATGTGCAAATGGACCTGTCAGCACACTGCAATAAACCCAGGTTATGTGTGTGAAAGCTCGCACAGAAAAGGGTTTTGTATGTCAGCTGATTCGCTGTTGTCACACACATTTCATTAAATTGTTTTTACAATTTCTCCTGCATACACGAGGATATGGCCCAAATTCATTCCCTTTTTTCATTTATTTCCAGCAGGATTTACTCAAATAGCACGCCAGAAAAACATATATACAGCACAATCTATTTTCTGGTTAATCTGCTATTGAGTACATTATGTTACAAGAAGAAAACTAAAACACGGTATGAGAACCCAGCAAATGAAGTCTTTAGAGTTTTTGGAAATAAAATATGACAAAGTAGGATGATAAGCCATGTGTGTTGATGTCAAAGTCTTTTTAAGTATCTGTTTTCTAGTCCGTGGTAATTGCTGCTATTCTTAGGGACGCACAGCATAAATTCTTATTCGTAAACAAATGGGACACCTTCTTATCTCAGAGGCACAAAGAAATGTGCTGTTTTCATGGAGGAGGTTGGCTAGAAAATTGATAAGATAACAGTTGAGGTTGATATTCTTCTGCCTCGTGCTTTTGTTCCCACATTAAAGCAGGGAAATTCAGAGGGAGACGTATGGCATGGCGGTTATGTTTCTCGCAGCTGGGCAGCCAATGTAGTCCGACTTCTATAGCGGCAAGGAGAATTCAAAATGTAGCAGGGGATTCAGACAGAGAAGAGTTTTTTTTTTTTTTTTTTTTTTTTTAAAGGGAGTGAGAGAAAAAGGGAAATCGGGGTCGGCAGGGCAGACTGAGTTAACTACTGAGACAGAGCTCAAGCGTTTCATTCGCCCCCGCCGATATCTTTGCCAGCAGGAACAGTCAGTGTCTTCTTTTTGTTTTTCAGGAGAGCGATGTCAGTTTTTATCTCTGCCAAAAACTGATAGCTTCGTAGAACGTAGATTGTTTTTACTTTCACCCAAATTTGGCATACCTGTGTACAAAGATATAACTTTAACCTTCAGATTGCTGCACTTGAGAGGAAGTAGTCTGTAGTGAAGAGAAAAACACATGTAACAGAAAGGAAGGGAGGGAGGGAGAAGAAATTGGAAATGAAGCATGCGAAAACAAAACTAGGACAAAACCTAGTATATGGCTGGTCTGCTTATGGTCAATGTGTGAAATTCAGGAAAACTGTGGTGGAACTGCTGTAAACCAATACTTTCAGCGTAAAGTAGCTAAAGCCTGCTCGAAAAGTCGATGTAATACACTAACTAGGAAAAATTGAGACACCATTGCGTCGTGTTTGCATTCTGTCAAGCGTCAGCCAGTTGCAGCCCTTTATCTGTTTGCTTCTCTCCTACTGTCTGTGCTCACATATACAGTATTTCAATAAGGCTGAATTCCTAATAAAGCTGTTCTCATATACATGTTTTTCTGTTTCTGTTGTCAGACAATGGAACAAGTTAAACCACTCAGACTACATGTTAACCAGCGGTCACTTCCAACCCATTTCCAAGCTGCTGCTCTGCACTGCTAAAATCCTGGTTTTATAACCTCAATGCTGTCTGACAAAAAATCACCGTACACATTAGCTGAAGAAAGCAGCTGTGCTGTGATTTCGTCTATATTAACTATACTAAAATGATCACTCAGAGAGAAGTCGAATGAGACGCAGAGAGAGGTGAGCCTGTGGAGGGAAAGCACGACCTTGCGCTCGCGGGGCAATGCTGGTGACTCTTTTCTACGGAAAGCAGGTGAACTTTGTCCAAAAAGCTGTTGCTAAAATCTTGACTACAGTGAACCTAAAACTAAAAACAGTATTTATAAGATATCACAATCAGCCAATGTATGATGAATATTTTAGGTTAACTGCCTCATTTTAAAAAAAATACTGAGAAAGTACTGCTTTCAGTGAGAATGTGGCCTATTTTATTCAATCTGAGAGGTTGGTTTTGAAAAAAATTACACAGTTCTGCGTCTCTGCCCTTTGATTTGGTACTCGTGTGAATGAGCTCACACATCGTAAGTCAAACTCAATCAGACAGAAAATTCCAAACACACCATCAGTATATAGACAGTGACATTTTAACAAAGTCTTTACTAATAAAGGTTAACGTCTTGGGAGTAGGGTGAAGGCTGAGCCTGGAGTAAACAAATGGTAATGGAACTTGGATAAGCAATAAACACCCTCTCACAGGCTGTGAAACCCATGTAGAGGGGCATGTTTTTTGAAAACCCTGGCTCAAATAATACTACCAAACTTAGCACTTGGAGTGCTGTGTTTCCCGCTGGCTACTCTAGAAAACTTAGAACTGCTGACTCAGAAAGAACTTAAGAAACTGCCAAAAAAAAATCTGATGTCTGTTGTCATCTCTTTATGTATTTGTGAAAAATATTACATTATATGTTTCACTGTGTTTTTTTTTTGGGGGGGGGGGTGCCAAGCAAGGCTTCTAAAAATCTATTTAGTCCATTATGCTGTGGTAGTCAGTCACAGTTAGCACTGCTTCTCTCTGCTCTCCAGATACAGATACAGACTGAGAGATACTCCTGTTTTCCTCATTGGCATGTGGATTACAGTAAATACATAAAAATGTGGACATGCTTTGTGTGTGCATATGAGCGTACAGAATACTGTATATACAATTTATATATAAATTATGTGCCTTGATGTATATATTGTATCTGATGTTTGTATGATTGGAAGCAGATAATTAAATTAGCAATTTGGAGGCAAAGATATCATGCAAGATATAATCTACCTGACACCTAAGTGCTATTTACTACAAACTCATTTGCTCTGGCGACCTACCTTCATACAATACACTTATCTACATATACATGTACTAAACATACATACATGAAAAGTGTATGTTTCCTTAATGTAATGAATTCTAAATTCAAAAACTACTTTTACTTTTAATAGAACGCTTTTCACTTTTACTTTTTCAGTCCTGTATAAGTGTCTCTCTGGCTTTTCCCAATAATGAACAGAAGGCCAAACTTTTCCCATGACCACAAGAAGAAAAAAAAAACAAAAAAACAAAAATTCAGCGAATAATTTTCAAATCCACGTTCAAAGCCATTAACCTCTCTGCAAATGCCTAATGCAGCAGAGACCCGTCTTACCTATCTGGTTATGTAGGGAAAAAACAGAATACCGACACTGAGTGGGAAACCATAAGAAGGGTTCTTTCACATTATCAAATATAGATAGCTGTGACAAATCAAAAATCCTATCTGGCGTGAAATTAAGCAAAGATATAAGTGGGAGGTGAGAGTGGGTGGTGTTTTGCTCTATCAAGGTGGAGGGAAATTGAGTGGGTGGAATTATAAAGGAGAAATGATGATACAAGAGTAGAAAGGAGAGAGACAGGGAGTGAGTGCACTAGGGAGGGCAATTATACGGCAGACAATCTAATTTTCGTTTCTGCTTCTACAATGCTTATAACTTCTTGGAAGTTCCCTTTTTTAAGACAACCAATGGAGCCTGATGATGCATTAAAAGGGTTTTCAGGGGGTATTTAAAGAATGAAATCTCTTGATATTGTTCAAAGTTGCACACAGAAAGAGAAACCGGAATACTTCTGTAAGTGTGATGTTCAGTCCATTAGTAGTCCATCAACGAAGATGACAAATTGGGAGCAATCACATTCTTATAACAACCAACATGGCAGCAAATGTTATGATGTTTACTTTATCTGTATAATTCCTCTTTTTAAGCAGGGACTAAACCTTGTTCCAATTACAGAAAAATCCATTTCCATTTAGGTCACAGTATTCTTTTTAGTGAAGATGGCAAGACCCACAAACTGTGACAATAACGGTCTAAAATGAATGTGGTATGCCGAGCATTTCTTAACACTAAGCCAGATCGTGTAGCAAGCTCACAAGCTAAAAATTGCACATACAGGCTTCTTTCCGCACATAAAGCTGTCTCTAGAGTACACAAGCCTGTGGCAACATGTGGATAGCCCACAGCTCACAGGAGAGACCTAATGCAGTAAAAGAGACAGGAATATGATGACCACGAAATAGTCTCCATTCCCTTCTGGCATATTCTGAAAAGATCCCCACGTTTCGCCCAACAATTTCTATACCTATTCAAGGCATTTATCAGGCAGGCAGCTCTGCAGGAGTCATTTTTCAGAGAGGAAGGGAAGTGAGAATGGATCAAGGTGGGAGGTGAGGAGGAGGACAGGCAAAGATGGGAGGGATGAAAGAGGGAGTGCAATCCATCTGAGAGGTGACTGCGTGCAGCTGGATGTCAGGGAAAATCTATCGTAAGTGAATAGGTGACTCACTGTGCGTGCACGCACGGACATCTTTGACACGTTTTCGGCACTCAAAAGCTGCACAACTACTTTGTTCAAAGGTAACAGAGCATGAGCGGGAAACGTCAGACTATAACATGAGTAGTGACTGAGTGACGGCTGACAGGCAGAGAAAAGGAGACAGTAGATAGACAGATAGATAGAATGCAGAGGAAAACACAAAGAAAATGTAACAAAGTGTGAAAGTCTCTGAGCACAAGGGGCCAACAGGTACATAGACACACAAACTGAGTGGGAAAGTGGGAAAACACTCCCTACATACTGGAGCACAGGGTTGCGTGTGTGTGTGTTTGCCGAGTGTCACACGTGAGAGTTTTCCTAACTTGTGACCTGAGGATATTTATGACAGAGAGAGTGATTGGACAGTGAGATATATTTAAAGGGGCACTCCACCACTTTTACGTGTCAAAGTCAATTTGGTAGACATGGGGAGTACTACTCAACCAGCGAAAACTGCTGTGTAATGTCTTGTGTGGCTCTGGAGAAGCTTCGTTAATTCGAAGAGAATTACTATTACAAGTCTTGCCACTTGAGTAATCTTGCCCAGGAGGCAAGAGAGACGAGGCGAGCAGGTAGGTTCTAACAAGACATGCTACCCAGTTGCATTTTGGGAAGTGGAGGATCCAAGGTTTTGGGATCTTGAGTCAGGATACCTCGATTGACCCATCTTATTTTCTTCTCTCATTAGTCCCTAATGTTATCAACATGCAATACTAAATCAGTGAAGCACCACTTTAAAATACAGTTTAAGCATTCTATGCATTTATGTCAGTTGGCAAAAACTTTGTTTACATTTTCCAAAAGAGGGTGATTATGATCTAATTTATTTCTTCCTCCCTCATCTTCTTCCTCCTAATCTAACAATGCAAGTGAGAGAGGTGTGTGTGGAGGCCACCTGTCCTCTACAACTTACTAGAGCTCCATAATGCACTGTTTTCACAAAGTCACAGCCCCTTTTGAGCAATTCAATCAAAATTTGAAAATTTGACTTTAATCCCACTCGTAACTAAACCTCTCCGACACACTCCGTTCCACCCACAAATACGTCATGCTGCTGAGGCTAGAAAACGCCTTCACTTCCCCCTTCACTGTGACTGTAAGTGACTTTAGGGCAGCTGAAAGGTGCTGGCAGGCATGACCCGACAGACATGCTGTGTATGAGGAGTTTGTAATGTACCACAGCCAATCAGATTTGAGCACCATTCTGATTCATAAAGACACTCGGGTGCTACTTACGTTTCCATGTTGTCGCCCTCCAAAACCGTCTGCACCGGTAGGTAACCGAGCCGAGGATGCTTGGCAAAATACTTCTTCGATCGGAATTTATTCTTCAGCACTTTGGTGAAATCACGCATGTCCTCACCTGATGTCGTCTATGTGAGAGACGGAGAAAAAGGTTGTTTATTGCAGTGTTTGCGTGTGTGTGTGTGGGTGTGAGTGTGTCTCTTGTGCACACATAAGAAGCCTAAGCATTTGGGTGGAAGAGGCTGTGTTTTTGTTAATTAGATATTTAGCAGAGGTGTTCCTCCTGCAGAAGCGGTTTCTGCCTTGCAAGCAAACAACAAATTGCCACAACAGTCTGACCAGACGGTGAGAAAATCCCTTTTCAGAGGATTTAGACAACTACCGCTGAACACACGCGCACACGCACGCGCGCACGCACACACACGGACAAATACACAACTCCCAGAGTTGACAGATGTGCGTAAATGTACAGACTCTGTTGAGTTCACTTGGCTTATTGACTAATCCACACAATTTAAGATGGTAGCTTGAGCAAACCAACAGCAATTACAGAACAATTACACTAAAGCTGGAGAAGAATTTGTGCAAGTTTATATGTGCGCGTGTGTGTTTTTTTCAAGCTCCTTCCTGTTTGGCTTAATAGACTTTTTTTTTTTTCTTTTTAAGATTATTTTCTTGCCCTTTATTAGATAGTGACAATGTAGATATAGACAGGAAACGAGAGAGCAATGAAGGTCTCCAGCTGGAATCGAATCAGATACGTTGCAGTTATATGATGTGTGTCTTAACCAATAGGTCACCAGGATGCCATCTGATGTGTTGAGACAGCTAGAAAAAAATGTTCATTCCAGTAAAATGACACCAGACACATGAGTCACAGTCGAACCAGAGCAACATCTCCTCTTAGGAAATGTAGAAACATTTAAATTACAGTAATCAATGCAGCACAACACCAAATATGGCTTCTTCAATATCACTGAAAAAGTCCACTGGAACTATGAAAATGCCACTCCCATAAAAATCTAAACCTAATAAAAAAGCAATATTGCGGCCATAAAAGAAACAGTGCAACAAAGATGAGAGAACAAATCTTATTAAATTACCGCACTGGGCGCCACAAAGGCCACTATCAATCTGTAACTCTCTGCAAAAATTACTTTTTTTTAGCATCATTATTAAATATGGACTTGATATTTTCAAAGGTATAAAACAAAAATGCTATTTGGTTTGAGCATGGGGAGAAGCGTAAATATAATGATATATTATACTGATATTTTTAGAGAACACAAAGAGAAACAACTTGCAATACGAAGGTGTCGAATAGAGTTGAGTTGAACTGTAGGATTTAAGATGACAGAAGAAGTTGATTCAGATGAGTTTTCACTTGATTTCCCCGCAGCAGGAGTTACAGATTTGGTTCTAAGATACAGTTCTTCTTACAGCTTGGAGCTGCTGGGGTTTCTAGATTCCCGTCATATGACGATGCTTTTTTAAGCGGGATTCGAGTAGAAGCGTTTCAAGGTTTTTCTTATTTTTGTTCTACAGCCATTCAACTATTGATCTGGCTGTATGCTTCAGGTCACTGTTCAAGCAGAGCATAAGCCGTTGCACCAGTCTGAGGTGTTTGGCACCGTGAAGCAAGCTGTCCTCTATAATTTATCTGTATTTGGCTCCATTCATTGCTCCTTTATCCTCACACATCTTCCAGCTGTTTGTGCGGAAAAGCCTGCAGACAGTATGGACTTGTCCCAAACATTCGTCAACTTGGTGATTAGTTGTGACTGTTTTCTGGCAGACAGGGAGCTTAACATTATGGCAGATAAGTTCAAATATTAATTTAATCAGTGCATACAATCTTTTGTCTTGAGGTCTCAGTCTTTAACCGGCTTCTCTGCAACTTCCAGGCGGCTATCATGAGCATCTTTTCTGCCAAAAAGACCAGATCTCTGCAGCACTGATTACTGTCCCTCTGGCAAGATCTGTTATCGGAGCAGTTTTATCAGTGTGGTCCTCAAGTCCGTGATCTCATCTGAACAAAGTCTGTATTCCCCGGCTGCTCTGATCAGTTTGATCCCGCTCTAAGAGAGTGTAGGACAGTGTAAAATAGCAATTACTGGGCAACTCAGGGATACACTGACATACGTAGATGTAAGCAAATCATCTGAAATCATGTCTAATGAACTCTACTGGCCACAGTGTGGGTCAGGCTCTGAAGAAATCACAGGACAGTTTACAAGAATTTGGAAGAACCTCAATTGAAACTTTGGGGTGGAATTCTAAGCAAATTAAAAAATGTGGGTTCCTTTTTTATTAGTTGTATGAATCTGAAAAGACATATTTTCAGATTAAATCCACCTCAAGTTTTAAGATGTAAAACTACAAAATATGGGAAAAGTGTTGAATCCTCTCTGATGTCATTGTTTATTTCTTGCTTTCTGGTAAAGCTGATGATCAGTGAACTCGAGTGATTAACATTCCCTATCGCTGAGTACTAATCTTTAACCAATATTTTAAGTGTCTGTAGTTGCAGTAAAGCTGAAAATAAGATAATGGGGTTTTTTTTTTCTTCCAAAATTGTGGCAGGCAGCTGCTGGGCATCTTAACTCAGGGAAGAAGCATCACTGCTCCCTACAGCTACTCCTCCAAAGTCAATATCTATCCCATTTGCAAAATTGAAAAAGCAAATTAAAAGACAGAAATGACAAACGTCTCCACTTGAGTCACTCAAAGTTTGATTTAAAGTGATACTGAAACGAGTTGGCACACAATGTAAGTGATCCTAATTGATAATGAGAGCAATGTTCAATTCTGCCAAGCTCCCCATTTTCTAATAGTATTCTATCTGTGTAGTAGTAAAGTGAAATATAGCTTTCTGCCAGAATTTATAAAAAGACTTCAGAGAGTCATGCCCATTTTACCATTTGTTCACGTAAATTCAAATGAAGCCACAGGTCTGTCAGGGGGGGTTGACTGTGGAACAAGTTGGAGAAATCAACCGCATGGCAAGTGGGAAGTAGAGGCAAGGGGGAGGAGAAATATCAACTTGTATTAACCACAGTGAGGGGATAAAAATCTGCTCACAGAGTCACACTGAAGGGAATTAATCTCCTATTTCTGGCAAAAGCGAGCCCACATTGTAAGATAAGGGTACAGGTTAGGGTGAGGCATGTAACAGTTATGGTCCACACTTTGCCCAAGGACCGTAACTTGATATGCAAATCACAGATATACAAAATTTTCGGAAATTAAAACAACAGCATGTTTTCAAATTTGAAAGCTCTAATAGTTAAGAAGTCCCTGAGTCTGTAAAAAAAGACAAAAGCCTGAATATTAAGGAGTTGGAAGAGAGCGAGTCACTGCGACATTAGGAGAGAGACAGTTTTAATGAAAGATGGGTTAGGAGGTAACCCACGACTCTAAATGTGAATATCTGCGCTTTCATTAAATGGATGAGCAGAAATGTGTGAGCATGTGGAGAAGAGATATGAGGTGAGCTGCTGAACAACATGTGTGTCTTTGTATACGTGTGAGTGCGTGTGTTACTCCCTCACCGGTGTGCAGTACTCCACCATGGGGTAGTTGAGCTTGTGGCCCTTGGCGGTGCGCCCAGAGAAGAAGCAGCTCTGACACACGTCGTAGTTGAAATGCTTCAGACTGCGATACCTAAACAGAGAGAGGAGGGGAGAGAAAGAGGAGGTGAAAAGTGAGATAAGTGGAGTTGGGAAGCGGTGTGTGTGCGTGTGACCTTCATGTCCTCAGGGTGTGCTGGTGTGTGTGTGTGTGTGTGTGTGTGTTGGTGTGTGTGGCGTGTGCGTGTGACCTTCATGTCCTCAGGGTGTGCTGGTGTGTGTGTGTGTGTGTTGGTGTGTGTGGCGTGTGACCTTCATGTCCTCAGGGTGTGCTGGTGTGTCTGTGTGTGTGTGTGTGTGTGTGTGTGTGTGTGTGTGTGTGTGTGTGTGTGTGTGTGTGTGTGTGTGTGTGTGTGTGTGTGTGTGTGTGTGTGTGTGTGTGTGTGTGTGTGTGTGTGTGTTGGTGTGTGCGTGTGACCTTCATGTCCTCAGGGTGTGCTGGTGTGTGTGTGTGTGTGTGTGTGTGTGTGTGTGTGTGTGTGTGTGTGTGTGTGTGTGTGTGTGTGTGTGTGTGTGTGTGTGTGTGTGTGTGTGTGTGTGTGTGTGTGTGTGTGTGTGTGTGTGTGTGTGTGTGTGTGTGTGTGTGTGTGTGTGTGTGTGTGTGTGTGTGTGTGTGTGTGTGTGTGTGTGTGTGTGTGTGTGTGTGTGTGTGTGTGTGTGTGTGTGTGTGTGTGTGTGTGTGTGTGTGTGTGTGTGTGTGTGTGTGTGTGTGTGTGTGTGTGTGTGTGTGTGTGTGTGTGTGTGTGTGTGTGTGTGTGTGTGTGTGTGTGTGTGTGTGTGTGTGTGTGTGTGTGTGTGTGTGTGTGTGTGTGTGTGTGTGTGTGTGTGTGTGTGTGTGTGTGTGTGTGTGTGTGTGTGTGTGTGTGTGTGTGTGTGTGTGTGTGTGTGTGTGTGTGTGTGTGTGTGTGTGTGTGTGTGTGTGTGTGTGTGTGTGTGTGTGTGTGTGTGTGTGTGTGTGTGTGTGTGTGTGTGTGTGTGTGTGTGTGTGTGTGTGTGTGTGTGTGTGTGTGTGTGTGTGTGTGTGTGTGTGTGTGTGTGTGTGTGTGTGTGTGTGTGTGTGTGTGTGTGTGTGTGTGTGTGTGTGTGTGTGTGTGTGTGTGTGTGTGTGTGTGTGTGTGTGTGTGTGTGTGTGTGTGTGTGTGTGTGTGTGTGTGTGTGTTGGTGTGTGCGTGTGACCTTCATGTCCTCAGGGTGTGCTGGTGTGTGTGTGTGTGTGTGTGTGTGTGTGTGTGTGTGTGTGTGTGTTGGTCAGCTCTCCCAAGGTTAGCTGACTGATGAGCTACGGGAGAGAGTCATATATCAAGCGATTCAACAGCGCACACAACACCACCAACTCAAATGAGCCATTACGTACTGACACGTAGCATATTACTGTTAGGAGGAGGTGTTAATTCACCTTCACAGCAGGAGATGCCGAGATGGCCCTTAATTAGTCAGTTTATCCACCAACAACTTTGGTTAATAATGTACCTGTATCAGGTTCCTGTCGGGTCTTCTTAGGTGACATCCGCTTAGATATTATATTACATTAAAGCACTTCTTATTAAGATCCTTTTGTGCAATATTCCACCACACGATGCTTTAAACAGTGCTTATGATAATCCAAGACTTTGAACCAATTTTAGTGCCTGAAAATTTTGTGAATTCTGTGTCTACATGAAAAGTAGGTATTATATATACCGCCAAATTTAGGAAGTGCATTTGTATATTGCAGGATTGGGTGATAATTTAATATTGTCTTTCCTCAACTTATAGTTGAATTGTATAGTGATGGAATGATCATTTTATGTTATCATATAGTAAACTTTTGCTGGCCAAATCAATCTATCAAAGCAAATTATAACTACAAACACAACTACAAAACTAGTTTCTTACAGTTTTGTTTACATATTTCAAGACCTTTGTCTGATGCAAAGCAAACCAGTGGAACACAGTCCACTGCGTTGAAATTCAATAAATTTGTGATATAGGATGACATCTTAAAATTCGTATTAATAATGTTATATTGATCTCAGCCATAGCAACCAAACCTGGTTTAGAGTTTGCCTTTGACCATAGGAACCCTGTTTACACAGAAATTCATCAATAAAAGATCAATTCAAGACAATGATTCAAATAGGAATGAAAGGAGAACATTAAAAGCATAAATGCCAGCAGACAAAATAAGCACAATAAAGGCAAATGACATGGCCAGGGAGAGTTTAAAAACAGCAAAATAGAAATAAACTGCATCAAAAATAAAGGTCAGGATCCATTTTTACTTTATTAATCCCACAAATTATCAAAAAAACACTATCAAGGTCTTTTGTATCACTGGCATTTTGTAGCAAAAGCCAATAAGTTATAATTATTGCTGGCAGGTTCACAATTGCAAGTAAATATGTAAACATAACACATGCACGGGGCAAGTTTGCATGAACGCACAGGGAATGGTGCATGCTGAATGTAGTTTGGAGGCTTGTAAACTATCCCACTCATTTGTGGCAGTTGCGTTAACATTTATCACATGTAAACTTATCTTCTGACATAGTATCCTCCTGGGACTATTATAATCCTGTTGGAATTTTGGGATGATCCCATGTACCATGCCAGTTTAAAAACTACAACGCCCTACAAGAAAAAGAAAAAAAGAAGAAATCTATTGGAATAACACGGTCAGCATCATGTCTCAAGCCCACACAAAATGCTTGCTATGCACTTTCCTTCCTCGTTCTCTCCTGCTCTGTGCCTTTCCCTCCCTCCATTCCTCTCCCCCATCGATCAATGACAGAACCTGGGAGACGTGTGCTTCATCAAATGTCTGACTGTATTTCTCTTTCTGCTGGCAACGCAGGGGATCTGAAGGGGACAATTCTACCACGCTGCTCCACTTAGCATGGTGTTACACCTATCTCCAGCCATGAAAAAAGCGTTTCCTTGTGAGACTAGTCAGTGAAAAAGGGACTTTTATGATAAACCGACTGAAGCTGTTGAACAGCAACGCACGTCTTTCTTTACTTGTTGTTACAGTACGAGTCTAACTGATCAGGAACCAACTGAAACAAAGGCAGCAAGGGGTGTGTGAGTGTGTGTATATGCGCGCGTGTGTGTCTGTGTGTGTCTGTGTGTGTCTGTGTGTGCCTGTGTGTGTGCGTATGTTATTGTCAGTCCTGCACAGTATCACAGGGTGGTCTGTTATGGATTGTTTGCCAAGCGAATGGCTCCCTGTGAACTTTGTGAATGTGACGGTGTAATGCATGGTTGTGTGTATGATCGTCTTGTTTGTATGTGTGTATGTTTCATTGCAAACCTCCGGATGGTATTTAGTCAGTGGTCTATCAGCTGCTGACATTTAGATAAATGCCTGCTCTCCAGAGCAGATCTGCCCTTTAGGCTCAACCAGGAGAGAACAACGCACAACACTGTATGTGTGTGAGTGTTTGCTCGCGTGTGTGTTTGGGCTGTTACACGTTGCAGACTTATCATCCCCATCTATTATGGGTATTTGAAAAATGCTGAATGAAATGCTTAACATGAGCATGTGTGTGTGTGTGTTTACCTGAAGCCAACAATAGGACACTCTTTACAGATGTTACACTTCGCCTGATGTTTCGCCGTCTCTGCAGCAGCCACTCTGTGCAGCACAGGAAGCCAAACCATGGACTGAGGCTCCAGACGCATCCAGTCCACAAACTGCCTGGGCTCCAGCTCCACCTTATTGGTCACCTGAGCGTAAAAGAAGCGGGGCCTAAAGTTAGATGACTTTGACTCAAAAGTTTGGGAACGAATTGAAGTTTGCAGTTTCTATAAAAGTTCAACAAAGAGAGCAATTAAATTGTAATGGCATAAGCATGATAGAGAAACATGCACCACACCTTTCCCATAAATGCAGAAGAGGCTGTAACTCTTTGCTTGTTACCGAAAGCTTAATAAAGATGCAGGCAAATTTAAGATGACAATAGATATTAAAGTTATGATTCCCTAAGGCGCATTATGGCCTTCAATTTTGGACATAACTAAATAACTTTTACAAGGACCTTATTCATGTTTATTGGTTGAAATATCTCACAGAAACAGTGATTTATTTTAATACCCTCACTGTCCTTGTCCTACACGCCTGTAGCCAAGCCGTTAGCTAAGAGCCCTATTTCTCCATGCAAGTAGCTATGAAAAACACCCAAACTCCTTCTCTTAACTGCTGCTTTAAACTTTTGGAAGCTATAACTGTTCATGTAACCGTTACTTGCACAGAGCTCTGCCTATTGTTTAAAATACTCGGGTTGTGTGAAACTATTTCTAGTCTACTCCATGAACAAAAAGCTAGAACAAACAAGTGTCACTTTCCAACATTTTTTCCCTTCCAACAACCTATCGACAACAAGAAACATGACTTGATAGAGCATCGTTCACAAAATATATTTCAGCAGAATCTTTGTTCAACTGCAGATTATAAAGAACCTGTTCAAACAGCCAACTCAGGCTGAGAAGCTTTGACATGGCTATTGTTACCGCTAAACAAATCAAACACGACCTTTCCATCATCCCTGACAGACAAAAAGGGCAGCAAATGCATCAAATAGGCTGAATACATTTGAAATAAGTAGAGAGAATAATCAAATGGAATGCAGCACATATGTGTGTGTGTGTGTATATGTGTGTCCATGTGTGGGTGTGTGTTCCCCTGATCCCTTCCCAAGTTTTATGGTGTTTAAGATTGTAGAGTCACTCAATTTTATTAGCATATCCTTCTGAAAATAAATTGATGCTACAGAAAAAACTAAAAGGAAGCCTTCCAACTTGAAAATCGTTTTGTTTTGGTGCTAATCCAAATATATATTCCTAGTATAAAATATCAAAAAATGTCAAGTACCAGGTGCCGGCATCAAATATTTATCCAGATTTGTACTACTCTTTACTAAATAAAAGTCATGCAAGTTATGTTTCACGTTAAGTGAATTTTATGTCAGTTTTTGTAAACCTGAAAACCACAAAATGTTAATTACGTGTGACTGTTTTAGTTGAGTTTAAGAGCATAAGAAAGGGTCTTTAGGATTCTGGTCTTTTAAGTTTCTGAGAAGCAACAACACTGCTAAGAAAACCTTCACCCAGCAGACATCCCAAATCATCTTTAGGTCCTTAACCCCTCTATTTGACCTTCCCCTGCACAATCAGATTACCTCTCAGTCTCTCCTTTCCCATATTTCAGTCTCATCTCCACCTTTCCTACCCCCTCCGTGCCATCTAACTGCAGAATTATAGCACTTACAGATTAATTAATGCAGGGAAGAGATGGCTATATAGACGGATGGATGGATGGATAAATGAAGGAGAGTGACAAAGGACCAGTGAAGGGGCCATATTGATGGAGGCGCATCCCGTTTATCACAGGCCCATTAAACCAAATGGACTGGGTGACTGCACCTTCACTGTCAGGGCAGACTTACACACAGGTGGGACAGGGCTTCGCTTGTGAATTGTGTGTGAAAATGTAAATATGAGTGTGTGTGTGTGTGTGTGTGTGTGTGTGTGTGTGTGTGTGTGTGTGTCAATTTCTACCTGCCAACTTGGTTAGATGATTGAATGATTAATGAGCACCTGGACTATAGCTGGCACAGCAATTCATGATCACGTCTGTGAGCAATTTGTGTGCCGGCTTGTGTGTGTATTGTGCATGCTCGCCTCTCTGTGTGCATGTGTGTATTAATATGTCATCAAGGGAGTGAATTGCAGGCAAAGCAGCAAGGTTTTTGCCCCCTTTTTGAGTTATTTTGAGAAAAAAAAGAGGGAGAGAGAGAGAGACAAGGTTTAAAACTGCCTCACTCTGCTATTTTGGGAGGCGCAGCTCCGGAAATCAGTGAAATTTATAGCTCCCTAATTTTAATGTTTGGCTCCCATTTATGACTGCCGAGGCATGAGCCAGGGGAGAAGGAGGGAGAAAAATTAAACACTGATCCCGGGGGATGGAGACATCATTAAATGCCGGAACGTCCAGAGATACACCCAGGGAAAGTGGTTAGCTGGCCACAGTAAAACACTGGAGGACAGGCAGCAGAAGCCCGGAGGCCATTTGAGGCTTCATGGTTGGTCAGCAGAGCTTAAATATTGTAGCACTTTTAAAGAATTAGAGTGTGGCAGGTGGTAGAGGGCTGAGAAATATGGAGGAGACTGAGGCATTTAATGACAATTAGATTTGGGGAAGATGTGTGAACAAAATATAATCTATTACAGCCCTGATTACTTTCCAAAAACTGTTATCAGTAATGTTGCCATCTCAAACTAGACTGACTATTCTGAACAGGTAGCAGTAGCCGGATTAGTTGTGGCAGACAGAACACGCTTCCGACTGTGACTCAAATGAATTTTATAGGCTCGGATGGGTACTAGGGATGTGTACAAGTAAGGGATTAATCGATTACGGGGACATACCTAATATACCTAATCAATCTTATTTTTCTATCAATTAATATATATTGTGACAGCACACAACAAACACTGTACATAAATAAGGAGGAGCCCTGCCTCCAAAAAAAACAACCAGCAGCATTTCAAGAAGCTAAGGCTCCTAGAAAAGAAGTTAAATACGCCACTTAACTGCAACCCTTATCAACATATGGCACACCCGACTATCTCCAGAATATTAAGATATGCTTCTGTTGTTGCTTCAAACAGATGACTAAATATCAGATTTCTTCCCAAGGCACGTAATCCATCAAGTATTAAGAACATTATGTTATTACTCAAATCAGTGAAAAAAAAAAAAAAAGAAAAGAAATTAAACCCCCAATTTCTACGCTTATTTATTCTTGATGTGTGTACGAGCACACTGATGCTTGCGTTTGTTTGTGTGTGAACGTACGTGCTGGAAGCAGCTGCGGACGCTGGGTTCGATGTTGGAGCCTCCGAAGGCAGCTACCTCCCCCAGCTGCCTCGGGATCTGGATGGCTTCATGAAGCAGCAGACCGAGCTGCCTCTGGTCACATGTGTCACCTGCCGATGCTACCTGGCTGAAGAGGTCTGAGGGGTGAGGAAAGGGGGAGGTAGAGAGGAGAAAAGAAAAGAGAAACAGAGAGTGAGGGAAAGAGTCAGAGCATGTGGGTGATATTTAAAATAAAAGATTCACGTTGGTATAAATAGACGTGGGGAGAGAAAGAGTAACAGTATAGCAGGGAGTGGGAGGGAAATTGTTATTGTGTGTATAAGTGGGTGGCAGGTGGTGGGGAGCACACAAGGAAAAGATGTATTTTTAATCTTTCTGTTATACGTCTTGCATGCCGGTCTCTCTCTCCTCTAATCTCTCCTTCCCTGCCTCCAACTCTTTACCACATTCTCATAAAGATTGACAGAGCTGTACCGGACATGGATGCCTGCCCGGTGACACGCAGGCTCGTCACTGGAGAACATGTGAACATGTTTCCGGCATTATATTTTAGATGAAACATTTATGAAACATCTCCAGAGCTCATGCACAAACTGAGCAAAGAGAGCAGAGAGGGTAACGCGGAGAAGGGGAGAAAGAGAGGAGGGAGAGGGAGAAACTGAGGGCAAGACTGGTCTTTCTGCTCCGCTTGCAGCTGACTTTGATCTCTGTGTGAGGCCTGGCCCTGATGTCAGCTCCCGTTAATGTATGTGTGTGTGTGCGTGTGTGCACACGCTTTGGACATGCAAACACCAGCACTGTATGTGTCTTTGTGACACCCTTCCTCCACACACTTATTTTATCCTCTGACTCATCAACCCCCACATCTCCAACTCACTAATTTCTGCGACAAGATTACATTTGACATACGCAACTGTGGAAAAAAAGAGCGTCAAATGGCGCCATGCCTGGTTAGGTGTGTGCATGCGTGTGTGTGTTGCTGCGTAGCGTTATGCATGGGACTGACAGACAATGGGACTCTAAAGTACAGGAGGAAGGACGCAATCAACCGTGTTTGATACCCCTCTCAGGCTAATAGAAAGTGCCAGTGGAACGAATAGGCTCGGGGATGGAGTCAATGCCATGGAAAGAGAAAGGGAGGACAACGAGAAAGAGGGAAAGGAGGATGGAGAATAGAAGGAGAAGCAAGAGTAAGTAAAGCAGGACAGAAGACAAAGTGGCACTGTTAGACAGATGAACAATGGTGTGAGCAGTGACAGCAGAGGAAGATAGACAGAGAGAGATAAAGCAACCCAAAATGAGTCCCCTCCCAGTGCAGCAAGCCTATATTCCCGTTCCCTAATTCTCAAAATAATGCGGAATGGAAAATTACATAAAAAACAGGGGAAACGCGTAGGAGGTGTCTCCTCCAATTAGACGACCCGTTCTCCGACTCTGTCTCTGGTTTTCTGTGAGTCTGATTAATACTGCAGGGATTACAGCTGTGCTGGAGCTATATGGGATGGACTCACCACATAGTGGCCTGTGGGTCCCCCCCTCAGTACCGGCCATACTGGGGGGGGGGGGGCTTAAGTGCATGCGTACATCAGCAGACAGATATCTTACCTACTCATTGGCACTTACATTTGTATTTTTCCTCCAGGTGTCCCTTTGAGAGAGAAAGCAAGCCAATCTTCATGGAGAGGACGCGGATCTTCCCGCTTCGACCACTGCAAAGCCCACACAGACACACAGACACACAGACAAACAGACACACACACACACACACACACACACACACACACACACACACACACACAGTGGCAACGAGTCATTACATTTATAATTCAACCTTAGTTTTATCAGTCCACAGACATTTTCCCAGTAGTGTTGTGGAGTGTTATGGTGCTCTTTTGCAAACTTCAGGCGCGCAGTGATGTTTTATTGGAGAGCAGCGGCTTCCTCCGTTGTGTCCTGTCGTGGAAACCATGTTCCGTGGAACCATGCTCCATGATGTGTGTATGGTCGACTCATGAACACAGATGTTAACCAGTTCCAATGATTCCTTTAAGCCTTCAGCTTTTACTCTGAGCTTCTTTTTTTACCTAACCGAGCCTCCTGCATTGTGCTTTTTGAGTCATCTTAGCCGGGCGCCCACTTCTAGTGAGAGTGGCCACAGAATTAAACAGTCTCCATAGACAGTTTGTCTAACTTTGGATCGATGAATATCTAAACTCTTTAAGATTACTTTGTAGCCCTTTCCAGCTTTATGCAAATCATCAATTATTGATCCTATATATTCTGCAAACTCTTTTTTGCAAGGCATCATTCAGATCAGCAGATGCTTCCTGTGAATAACCAACTCAAAATGCCTCAAAATGAGTTGTAATAAGTCAAAGTTACTCTAACTCACACCAATCTGGTTTCATTGAATGGACTCCAGGTTTTCTAACTCCCGACTCCAGTTAGCTTTAGTTGATGTCATTAGCCGAGGGGTTCACTTACTAGTTCCAACCTACACTACAAGTTTTTGTGTGTTATTTGTGAAATAGATTTGTGTTTGTTCATTATTGTAATCTAGATGAGGACCTGACCATATTTTAAGTATTTACTTTTTATTGCCATTGTATATACAATGTGTTTATACGTATTTAGTTCAGTGCAGATCTGAAATGTATGCAACAGCAGTGACAGAAAATCATTATGTGCTTGGAAAGAGAAGAACATTCAAGTATATATTTATGTTCCTGTAGTTTGTGAGAGAGCTGGCGAGATTCTAATTGCATTTTCTGTGTACCCCAAAACAATGTTTAGACCAGTAAGTGAGATGGTTTACACAATGTGAACACACGTGATTATATAGAGAGTAGTGTATGTTCGTGCTGTCCCGGTAACTGCAGAGCATATTTGCACACGTGCCTCTGTATGTCTATTCCGAAACAAACGCAGTGAGTAACAGTCATTTGCATACCAACTGGGGCTTGATCAGCATAGCATGTTGAAAATGTCAGAATATCAGTCCCTCGGTCGCGGTAGCCTTTCGAATAAATTGTGATGCATGTTGAAATGTTTTTAAGCATTTTTTTGCAATGAAATTGCAGGAGCAGGTGAAAATTGCAGAAGTTTTTTTTTTGAATAATTCTAAACCTAGCCATCTCTGATTTCATTACTCATCCAACTTGGTATTTTGAATAAAGCTTTCACACCATGTTTAAACATTTTATTTGAGACTTTTTATTCCTAAACTATTTTCTTTATCTCACACACTTACACACACACACACACACACACGTGATTGTGATTTATACTACACTAACATTACCACTAACCACGGATTTAACAGCTCCAGTCGTGGGGATTTGTCTTGTCTGTTGACCATAAGTTTCAACTATTTTCTGGTTTTTTGTGGCAAAAAGTGTTTGTCAATCAATGATTTTCACTTTTGTTCCACCACAATGGGGCACGAGGTACAAAACAATTTACCTCCGCTTTCGTGCAGAACATTAGAGAGCTGCCTTGCACAGTCTTTAGCAGTAATTGTTGTACGTAAATGTGAGAAGTTCGTGTCACACACGTCTGCATCTTCAAAGCCAGAAACAAGGAAGTGAGTCTGGTGATGTACTTGTGTATGGGTAAACATTTTGCGCGAGGGACTGCTATATCTGGTGAAACTTGCGGGAAACTACGATGATTGGTCAAATTTTGCGGAAATGTTGCGGTGATTGGATGAAACTGCAAGGTTGCGCAGAATTCACAGGGATTGTTTGAATTTGCGTTAACAGTTGCAACGCGACATCCTGGATGGACTGGAATATGAGGGTCTAAATATGTGCAACATAATTTATATGCACAGATAATACCAACAAAAATGGTTTTGAAATTTCAAGAGCATAGTGATGAGATGCCTCTGCTCTGTCACTTTCATACGAACTGATTTAAGATTTTTCATACATTGTATTTTGAAGCACATGTTTAAATTTGTAAACAAGTAACCATATATAGTTACATTTTCAAAAGGCCAAGATGCAGGTGGCAACATGCACAATTCCCTGGTTTTGTAAATATCTGTTACAAATTGGTGACTGATGCATAATCTACTGTCCAGAATTTAAAACAGATGGCATACGTACGTGTCGTAGACATTGAGCAGCCAGTTGAGACACATGTCAACGCACAGTGGTACGTTGACCAGGTCTTTGTGCTCCTGCTCCAGACCATCATAGATGGACGTCAGGCAGTTGATAACATCGGGAACAGACAGCAGCTGATTGTTGTTGGTGAGTTTGTGCTGCTCAAAGGTGTTCTGGGCCACGCTGAGGTCCAATAAGTCCACTGCAGATGAAGCAGGGAGGAGGGAGATAGACGGAGTAGTGGGCCAGATGAGAGGAGTTCAATGGAAAAAATAAAAAATAGAGGACAGCATAGGAGAGAAACAATGAGGAGACAGGAAGGACAATTATTTGGGGAAAAGAAGTGAAAGTGAAGAAGGGAAGAGAGTAGATGAAGGTTAACAGTAACAGACAGAAGTAACAAAGAAAAAAGTTTAAAAAAGGGGTGATGGGACAGAAAGAAAAAGAGCCAGTTAGCCATTAGTAAGTGTTCATTGGGCTTTCAGCAGCAGACTATTCATAGAGGCACTTCAAAACTGCAGACTTGACTGATATTTCGCCCAAAATAGTTCAAAACAACCAAGTGTGGAGTTCTGCCGGGAGTACAGACAGAAAACAGAGGGATCATCATGGTGAAATATTAATATGAGAGAGAAATCTGAATAGAAAAAGACAAACGAGGAAAAAATGTAAGCGTCAGACTGAGAGCAGTTTAGTGTCTTCTAATTTAATTTGTTGGCTACATCTTCAATGACAAAGACAAGAAAAAAAGGAATGTTATATTTATAATCACTATCTAAATCCTACTTCCATCATCTTCTATGCTTTAGCTTTTACTTATATATCTTGACAGTAAGACAGACTGGAAAAAAGAGAGAAAATTTAACAAAAAAGGCTGATCAGGTCCTTTGGGACAAACACAAACACACCCAGACAAAACAAAGTAATAGAAAACTTGTTTAAATACAAAATACTTTCAGCAGCTGTTGTGCAGTACATACCGCCATTCACACATAGAAGCACACACACAAATGGTCGGTGGTGTCTAACTGAAAAGCTGGGGTCTTTATAGTGTTTGAGCACTGAGAAATCCCCAATCTGTTATTGAGTCCTAAAATATTATTTTCCTAAAATCAGCAAAAGATCTGCCTGTGGGGCGAGATTATTTCACCTTTTCTGGTGCAATGATTTGCCCCAATCCGTCTGGTATCAAGATACTTACACTCCCTGAAATCTTGAAGAACAAATCTGAAAATCCGAATGGACTTCTAATTAGTGTTTTATTCAAGGTCCAGTAGAAAGGTCAACCAGCTAACGCCATCTCTGCTCAAAACATGTAGACAGCTCTAGGTGGTAAAACAAATACACAGTGGGTTGTCTGCTACAGGTGGTTAATTAGGATGACCAAAATGAAAGTCATTCATGTGTAGATATAGATCATTATCACTAAGATAAATGTTACAAACTTATTTAGACATACTCTACAATAGCACAGACATAGTACTTACGTATATTTTCTATTTCCAGAGTATTGATTACACTCTATTACCTCAGAGTTATCCAACAATTACTAAAATACAGGAAGTTCAAAAACATTTTACTGGTATGGTTCATGAGGCATCAAGCCTCAGTTGTTCTGTCTGCAAATCTTCCTCTGACCATCTGCCACTTCCCCCCCCACAACATTTAAACACCGCTCTCCCTGCTCTCCCATTTAAACTCTCATCCCTCTCACCTCTTCTCCTCACTTAAAGGGGGCAATGTGTAAGAATTGGCCAAATGTCGAATTCATACTCCAAACAAATTGGGGGCAGCATATTACCAGAACATTTGGGTGTCCACCTCCATCGTAAGAAAGAAGGAAATGCACTCTTTGCTCCCTCCTCCAACCCTCCCCTTCCCCTTTCCCATAGTCGGACTGGTCATTGGGCGTACCAGGACAAATCCCGTTCCGCATCAGTGGGCCAGTGGACCATCAAAAAATCCATATAGTTTTTAAGGGCCCTATCTGTGTACCTGCCATTCGGGGTGCAGCTAAGAGTGTGCTGCGTGCGTGTTCTGGGACTGGGCTCGCTGGCCACTCACAACCAAGTTGCAACCCTCACCCTCACGTTGAGCTAACGTTAGCTTTAATAAATCTAACCGCAGCATAAGGCAGTCGTCGACATGTTGCCAAACCTGCGTGGATTGGGGAATAATGTTTGCCCCACAGGGTAACCTTGCAATCAACTGGTAGGTTTTTTTCTTCAGTTATTGTTGGACTGACGACGACAATTTCACACCCAGTCTGCCCAGTCAGAGAGACAGGGAAGATGTAGTGGTGGCAGGAGAAGAGGACGAGTCACAAAACATCGAAGAACCCGAGGGAGAGGGAGAACAGCTAGAGCAGCAGCATCAGTAGCTGAGCTTTAGGAGAGAGTGGAGGAATGTCACCAAGAGGGGACAGCTGCAACACAGCTTTATAGCCTACTCGCAGTTACTACTTCTTCATCCTATGATGTTTGACTGAGGGCAGATCGGACGCTACAGTGACTCACTATCACCTCCTGAGGTACAAACGGGTATGACAAGACAGGACGAGACGGGGCTTGCTGTTTAGCATTCTAACTTAAGAAGATACTGTATCTCTGCTACACAATACATAGGCATCTTTGACATGATGTCCAAACTTTTATTTCTTAACATTCTGATGATAATCTTAGTTAATGTTTGAATCTTTTAAACAAAAAACTTACATATTGCCCCTTTAAGTCTCCTCATTTGCCCCTGTCACTGTCCCCCCCTCTGCGGCTCCTTGCCTTATGTTACCCCCTGGTCCCCAGACAGAACTAATTGCTGGGGTGTATCCACGTGGAGGTGGTGCAGCAGGTCAGCCATGCTGTCAGAGAGCGTAACTTTACTTCTCTCACTACATGCATAAAGCTCAGAGGCTGTGGCACATTAGTGGGGTTTGCCACGCAAGCTCATTTGTGCTTCTCCATCCCCTGGCAAAGATTTAACCCAATTAGCCATTTTAGAGTATCCCTGTCATATTTGTGTGTGTGTGTGTGTGCAGAGGCACATGTCATTCTCTGACACACACAGCCATGTACATACACAAACAATCACACACATTCACACAGCACACTAAGGTCTTCAAGCAAAGATTCCGCATGAATCCAGGCTCATAACTAATAACTACTGATCCTTTTGCTGTGCACGTGATCATGTGTGTGTGTGTGTGTGTGCGCGCGTGTGTCAAAATTGCACCACACGCTGTGTGACATTTTTTGTGACTGTTCTAATCTAATGGATAAAATTGAATTGCAGTGCCCCAAGTCAAAATCACTCAGGCTAATGCATTCCCATCACAAACACGCATGCGATCAGAGAGGCAATATGAGATAGCAAACTAAAACACCTAAATCACTCAAACTCATTCACAACTAAGTTACACAATAACACACTTTGATACCCACGATTATTCAGGTACACACATCTACATTAGCAAACACAGCTACATCAGACAAGGTAGGTTTTATCTGATTGTCTCATACATGCACACAGAGCCAATTTCCTACAAACAGCAGGATGTGAATGAGCAGTGTGGGCTGGCAGTGTGTGTTGCTATAATAGTGTGAACAGCTGGATAATAGTTAATATTTGTAACCATTATTACACTGTGCTGAGCCACAGCAGCCACTGCCCTGCTGGTTAAAACCTCACAAGAGGGGAGGCTGAAGACTCCTGCATTCTGTGTGTGTACTTGTGTGAAAATGGGGTTGATAGCCACCGGCGACTGTGGGCAGGGCTGGACTGGAAAAGAAATTCAGCCATGGTGTTATCGTTATCAGGTAAAGACTGGGCTGAAGTGAGTGAGCCAGTGATCCCAGTCCCGGAATACGCCTGCAGCACGCTCTCATGTGCAGGCAAATAGAGAGGGCTAGTCAAGAGACTGACAGCCGGTAAAAACTCTATGGATTTTTTGATGGCCGACCGGTATTTGTCCTGGTATGCTGAATGGCCAGTCCGACACTGAGTGTAGGTAATAACCACTTTTATCAAAGCAAGAAAACAAGAAAACAAAAGCTCCCTTCTGAGAAAAAAAATTTAAAAACACAGCCCCAAAAATTCCCACCTGTGCACACCAAATGAGGGTGTGCTCAACAGGCTTAACGCAAGCTCCAGCTGTGACTGTGCATGGACAAAATCATGCACATTCACACACACTGACACGGTGTTCGCAATTTTAAAGCCAAAATATCTTTGGCTCCTGTGCTGCTCTGGCATAGCATCTGGCAAAGCTTCAAATCATTACTGCATCCCCTCGTTGCACCCAGACTTCAAAAGAAGTGGACCACAGCTGTAGGTATTAAGGTGTGTGTGTGTCTTACTTACAACACAGTGCTTTCTGTAGTCTGCGGATCTTCATGGCTGTTCGGTATGCTGAGAATCTCACATTGTTCAAGTCCGCTACATGCAGGGATGGAGACACAGAGATGAAAGGTACGGACGGACAAAAAGAAAACAGAGGCAAGGAATCAGAAAGCACAGTGCAACAAAATCTGCCTACTGGGCAACACAAGCAGGACTTCTGTTTCAATGAAAGCTGACTTTCTGTTAGTCATTGTCTATGGAGATGACTTGGTGGGGGGGGCTAATGTGGACTATGTAATTAGGTTAGTGAGTTCTGTCTCAGTGGGGGCTGGTGCTATTTGTTGAGCTGCTGGCCTACAGCGAACACTCCCAAAGTTTCACAGCTTATTACTTATCCGGCTGCTCATTAAAGAACAGTCATATTGGCCACCCCACAGGGACACAGACATGCATATGGTTGTTAGCAGGGAGCAGGAGAGAGGGAAAAGATCAGGGAGTAATTTTCATCAAGTTAAATGTAAAGAGTAAACTTATTAGACAAGCGTGAAATAGATCTGCAGGATGTAGTTGATCCCTAAGCAGCACAGTCTCCAAAAGACCTGAAGCTGGTTTCACCAGATTACAACATGGAGGCTGCAGTTTGCAACATGAGATAATTTCCTCTCATGTTAATTGTGTGTGTGACAATCATTCGTGAAATGCGACAATACCACCATTGATGATCTGCATTTAATCGGTGCTAGCAAATTGCTTTTCTTGAAACGGCCCCCTAAGTCCTTTAAAAGACCAGGGAACTGTCATTAAAACAGGCTTTAGTCATTTTATTAAAGGGTCAATTCAACAAAACTGCAGAAAAACATTTTTTCTGACTCACCTCTAGTGGTATCCAGCCATGTAGATAGTTTTGAGTTTATTTGCCCAGGTTCTTGATTATCTATCTCTGGAAGTTTTGCCTTTCAAGTGAAAAGAATTTTGTTTGTGGTGCTCAGAGCATTGAAAGGTTACATTTAAAAAAATTCAGCCGCAACACACAGAACATGGAGTGAACCGGTTTCACTGGAACTTTTTACAGCAGAAAGACTATAAAAACAGTTGACAGCATATTTTGTGGATTCCTGTTGAATTTTTCACATTTTTTTAATACCCGGAGCCCCACAAAGGAAATTCTCCTACATTGTGCTAGGGCACAGTTACAGTATCCCAAAACCTGAGCAGATAAAACCAAAACAAAACATTTGTGTGAACGAACCTTTAACAAGGTCCTGAGACTTATACTTTGGAAAATATAACCTACGACACTCAGGACTTCAAGAAAAACCACGAGGGATTGTGTGTGTTTCCTACCTAGTGACTGGTAGAGCTCTGTCATCTTTGGATGGTCCCAGCAGGTTGTCTGTGTCTGGTGACTGAAAACCGAAACAAGAGAGAACAGTTAAACTAAAAATACAAAAGTCACATAAGCTGACACAAAAACTGAACAGGAACCAGTGATGTCAATACACACACACACACATAAAGAACTTGACAAACACTTTAGAGGATGATCACAAAAAAAGGAAAAAAAAACAACAAAAGAACACAACGACAGAAAAAAGTACTTTGAAAGGTAAGATCCACAAAACATACACTCAAAATAACACACAAAGACATGTCAGAATGAATACACATCGGCTAATATCACTATTATCATCATTATTTGACATGTGCTGTCAGAAGCTGCACTCGGATCTGTGTGGAATGTTTGAGGAGATTTCTGTTTTTTTTGTTTTTGAGTGCAGTGGTTCCCCTGCAGTTTCTGCGATGGCTTGCTCTCCGCTGACAGGCAGCGGGAAGTGAGGTCAAGTGCTGACAGTGAACTGAGGTGCCAAAGAAGACAATAGGGTACCCTCTTCGTCCACAGATGTTCATCACTATTTAATGGCCTTATGACCCCTTTCACACCTGCACCAGCATCACTAATGGACATGCTTGTGATCTATTTAAACGGACCACAAAGACCTTGCCTGAATTGACTGTTCATTTTCCGTGAATCCGAGTCAGGGGATCTGCTGATATCTGTTGCGCACAAGCACATAACTAGAAGAATACTGGCTGCATCCAGGCCACAATTGGCTGACAGCTATCGCCATAAAACATTTTTGTCATTCAAGTGTAGAAGGGTACGTCACAGACTGGAAAGAGCAAGTGCAATGATGGGATACACAACCAACTCCCATCACAACAAAAATTTGTATCGCATCTATGAACTCACACCACAAGCAGGCACCATTTCTATCAAATACATTAGACAGCTTGTGCTTATACACAGCTCATGAATACAATAAGGAGGACAACTGAGTTGTCAGGTTCAACTGTCCTCAACAGTTTCCCCTCATAGCATTCCCTTTGTAATGTCTGAGCAAAAGGAGGAAAAACCAAACAAATTGATGACACATTTACTAAAAAGTTGCTACAGTTTAGATAATGCGGTGGGAAGAGGGGAGAGACATTGGAGACTATTAAGGACTAGGGGACAAACTGAGATTTTATGGCAGATATTTCAAAGCTTCTTTGTGCATCCTCAATGAACCTAAACACAGTGTGAAGAATTTCAAATCTAAGGTTGCTTTCACACCTGTAATTTGGTTTCTGTTCACACTGCCATTTTTACAAACGAACCAGGAGCTGTAAGCTTGAAGTCATATAAATTTATATAGAAATACACACACACACACACACACACACACACACACACACACACACACACACACACACACAGCTATAGACATATAGATGTATATATAAAGATATATACACAGTATATATCTTTATATATACAAAACACCGGTAACAGGTAATATTATGACTGATCGTTGTATATACACTATATACACAGAAAATTAATCAACAAAAAGTTACATGATTACTTCTAGGTTTAAGTCACATTTACATTTTATGTTTCCACCATGTTTAATGTAATTATTTGCTGCTATTCTCTGGCTTGTATCATTGTTAATTAAATATCTAATGGGTTTTTGACTGTTGGTCAGACAAAACAAACAATTTAAAGAGCTGCTCTGAGTTCTGGGAACTTGTGATAGGTATTTCAAACTGGTTTTCACATTTCATGGACTTAAAAATTAATAAGTGTAGCAAATAACTGTTAATTGCTGGGATAAAAATGATGCCACTTCTGTGTCCATGCCATGTCTGACAAGATAACCGACAATGAGTCTTTTCTTGGGCATGTATCTCCCAAGAAAGAAATAACTTCTCCACTTTTTAAAATTCAAAACAAGGGCTATTAAAATAGCCTGTAATCAGAAATGGTGTTTTTCCTGATTTCTTTGACGGGAGGGTCTGGGGACGAAGCCACTTGGACCTTATGCAATGTGCGTGACATTTTCCCTCATAAACATCGATTAATGACATCTAGACTAGAGTGAGAATCAACAAATCAAATGGGACCACAGAAGGGCAAAAAAGAATGCAATTTATGCAGCCACTAGGGCACTGCGAGTGGGAAAATAACCTTTAACAAGACGTTTTTATGAGATTTCTGTCTGAGCGAGTGACCGACGCAGGCAGTTGAAGCCAGGCGACAGAAGTGAGCAGTCTGACCCTCTTACACTAACAGATCACCACGATAACAATTAAGCTTATCAAAAATAAATGCTATTTCCTTCGACGTTTCCTGTGTAGACCTGCCATTCCAAGCTATTACAGTCCAACGGAAGGTTAAAGTGATTTTTGCTAATTACTCGCTTCTTCTCTGCTGCACCATAATTAAGCATAAACACATTTTCCCACAAAACAGTGTCTATGCCTGTCTTTCTGTCGCTCCTACAAAAGGACAAAATATTAAAATGTTACCTCTGGCGAGAAAGATATCTCAAATAACAGTGACAAAATCTCTCCCGGATACAGCCACCCCATCGTGGACCATGGGGCAAGGGGTGAATCCAACCAACACTTTTGCACAACACTTGTATTTGCTGCTGGGAGTTTGTCAGTGTAAAACACTCAGAGACCGCCATGAATAATAATGAGTGAGCAGATGAATGATTACTAGCGTATCTGGATGTCCAAACAGATAGAATTAGTCAAATATCTGAGTAAGCAAGAGGAAGATTTAAGGAACTTTTTCTTTTCCAGTGAAAGCAAACTGCCAGACTTCTCACGAAGTGTAGCTGACAGGTGATAAGTGTCTAGCTGTCTTTTTCTGGCTTTCACCTCTCCTCCTCTGCCTCTTATGTTGCTCTTTAAAAATTAACCCCCTCCCTTCCAAAGTTATCCGCATTCTGCTTTTGGAATACAGTTCAAACAGCTTGGGATTCTTTTTTTAAAATTTCTTAAACGAGACATCTTGAGGAAGGGATGCACATTGCCCATCCATGTATATAAAGGCTGTCAGCTCTGCTAGGTACATAGGACCACACATCTGATTTCCCAGCACCAAATGTTTCCTGACAAAAACACAAAGAGACAGTACAAACCAGAAAAGCCTTGGAGTGTAGAGGAGAGTTTCTCTGGTCTTTGCAGAGATGCAGTCTCTCTATATTCCCTCTCAGAAAGCCCTCAAGACCCACTAAAGTGCCAGAATGAGTGATACAGGACAGCATGTGGGCTTGCCAGCATGATGCTGCTGGCATAGAGCTCGTGTGAAGCCATTTGATTTTCCCCCAATATGTTGCTTGAACTCCTCACTACAGGGGGTGGACAAGGCGCAGTTGTAATCAGGGGCCCTTCGTCAGCCCAAAGAAATGAGGCACAGTATGAGAGATGGAAGAGAAGACGAGGAGGGGTTTTGGGAAATCAATTTGTCAAAGACTGATGCAGGTGTCCCAAAGAATGTCACCACACTGAATGTGACCGGTTATTAGTCCTATGCGCTACGGATTTAGCGTTCAGTTTTTTCAAGCTTCAAATGAAGTGGGTTTGCATGCCTGTGTATTTGTGCGTGGAGGAAGATTTGAAAGGGCAGTGTAGAGTAAAGTATCTTCCTTTTGAAATGAAGGAAACACCACACAGTGTGGTTAAAGTTGAAGGAGGATTGATTCTTTCTTCCTGTTTCTGAGAGGCAATATAGGGTTGATGTGAAAGCCACCATGAAGAGAAAAAACCTGGTCCACCCACCCTGGATGCATCGACGGAACACATGGAGTGTGCTCACAATGAGTCTATGTGTGTGGCAAGTTTCAGCTTCGTTCCAGTTTGAGTTCATATGCGTCTTTTGGGGTTGTGTCAGTGTTCCTTTGCCACTGTGTATTTGTGTGTCTAAATGCATTTGTGTGTATTGTTTTGTGCAAATGCCCTTGTGCACATGTGTTTGTGAGAGTGGGCGAATGCAAGTTAACTGGCTGGGCACATCTGTGATCACGGGCTGTTGTTGACTCTAAAGTTTTAAGCCTGTCCTCTGAGTCGTTGTCGCTGGCTTTCATCTCTGATCCCCCTTTAGTGGCAAGCTGCAGGCCCAAACACGACACAGGTGTTCTGCCCCCTCTCTCCTCGTCTAAAACCTATTTTTCTCCATTTCCATCTGTCTGAAAAAGCTTTACCTTGACCTGCTCCCAAATTAGCTCATAATCTTCAATATAATTCAATAAACTGAAGCAACTACTTTTAATTGTTGGATTTAAGATTGATAAAATTCTTTAGTAGCTTTCTTAAAGCGCCAACAAGCAAGAGTCTTCAACAGTCCCAACCAAATTTACCTTTATCCCCATGTCTCTACAAGTTAACATTTTATGTCATACCATACTACCATACTAAACATAAATACAAATGCTTTGGAAAAAGGTTGCATCACACTTTTTGGAGACACTTAACCCATCACTCAGAAAAAGAGTAGACTTGATATCTTCGCAGCTGACGCTTTTATTGTGGGTTGTTCTGTGGACAATGGCACAAGGAGAATTTTTAAAATGGCCATTTGGCCATTTAGCAGAGACAGGGATATTTCGACTCAGGAAAAAGGGCAATTTAGGTGTGGCAGCCCTAAAAAAATAAACCCATTTTATCATCAGTGTCCCAACAGAGACGAGAGAGAGAAAAAAAGTGAGCAGGACTGACAAAATAGAGCTGAAACTGCCATCTTACGATTGTTCAAACCAACAGCCAAAAATAAGAGTGAATTCAGGTTTGGTTGGTCAGCAGTTCACTGACATACATGATTTCTGGATAATGAGGTCCTTTGAACTTTCAAAACTGCTATCCTGAAGAGTAGAGAAGCTGCCCTGTTGCCACCAACGCAACACCAAATAAAAACCTGCTCTTTGGCCTGATTTGGATATAGCGACTTTTAAAAAAGTGTGGGAACCTGTCCTGGGATTCAGATAGGTATTATCTACTCAAAAGGAGGTGCTAATGTTGGATTGAATGAGAATTGTGTAGGTGAAACTGCTTTAATTTTAATATACGCAGAGGAGCAAATCCTAAGAAAGAATTTCCTAAGTGGGAGTAAAATAAATTATGTATGCGCAAGGAATATACATGAAACAACAGCTACCAATTGACCATCTGTGGGTGATGTAGGTGAGAGGTCAGTAGCGGTAAAAAGGTTACAAAGACTAAGAATTTATTAGATTACCCACAGTCTGAGATGTCTGAAGTGTCTGAGATAATGAGCTATTTCAAAGCCAACTTGGAATGTTTTTGAAAATGCAAAATCCCAAAACGTAAAATTCAACTCCATCTGCACCATACTGCCATATGTACATTTGGGTGCATCTACTGTGACCCAAGATTCAAGGCATCAAAGATCAATTGACAGTTGGACTATAAGGTATATTATGGCTTGGTCCGATTGCTTCAACTTGCGGGACCTACAGGTCATGTTCCATAAATGACTAAGGAATATTCAAGAGGTATTTTGCTGATATTTTTTTTACAAACTTGCACAATCTACAGGTCTACAGTTGCTTGAATCTCAGATGAAGAACAGTTGTTCCCAACCTAAGGATCACAACCCGCACAAGAGGTCATATAATGAATATAAGAGGTTGAAATAAAATCACTGGGGTAAGAGATACCAAAAAACAAAAGAAACTTAACTCTGCTATACAAAATACGTTTAATTTTTCTTCATTTTTCAGACTTTTCTCTAACCTTTGCTTTCTTTACATTCTGCATAATTTGACCTCTTCAGACCTCTAAAAATTGGTCAAATGAATCAATCTGAAACAAAATAATCACTGTTCAATTCTCAAAACAATAGCAATGTATTGTATTAAAAAGTCACAAAAAATAAAACTGGCACCATTAGTGTAGGAGATGGAAATAAATACCAAAAAAAAGCAGGAAGTGTTGTTAGAAACAACAGCATTTTTACATACAATACCCTGGCCTTGAATGCCTTGCCAGTGTATAATAAATCACTGACAGACACTAACACACAAACGAACAAACAAATGCATACAATTTCAACAGGCACAAAGAGAACTATTGAAGCCGTTTCTCGCCACTTACTTGATGTAATATGGAACTTTATTCTGAGAAACAGCACGTTGCCAGGGGAGCTGTACAGAAGCTGCAGATAGAGAGTGAGAGAGAGAGAAAGAGAAAAGGGAGATAGACAGAGAGAGACAAAAGTCAAGTAGTCAAGATTGAAACACCATCTTAATAAATATTTCACAATTTTACCATGCAGTATAGTAATCCATTTAGAGTTTCACGCTTGAAATCATTCTAAAATCCGGCCCTTCTTAAAGTCCTTTAAAACTGCGGTGGGAAAAGTAAATGGGTATTGTTTACTCAGAAGAAAGAGGGTGGAAGGAGACAATCGGGCATGAAAAGAAAAAGAAAATGTTAAAAAAACATTTAAAAAATGTTGACAAAGGGCTCCATGTGCCCAGGTTTATGTTAATCTTTGTTGGTATGAAAGAAGACAATAAATACTGACAGGTCAGGGAAATCTTTAAAATGAGAAGCTGATGCAGCGTTAAAACCAGCCACGTAATAAGACTTAAGAAGCTCTCAAGAGCAATACGAAGCAGACATGTTGCTTGATTTACTGCCCTCCCACTTTCCCTCCTCCTTGACACAGCTCTACGCTGAGATAGAGAGATGAAAAGATAGTAAGAGAAAGAGATTAAGCGAGATTGGGACATATATGAGATGGATAGGGCAAGATTAGAACGCAGTATTTTATTGATCCCTGAGGGAATATTAAGCTACTAGTGTAATGAGAGCGAATGTGTGATGGAGTAGATAGTGTCATAGTGCCAGGAAGATGAAAGAAGAGACGGAGGGGTATCTTGTCTGGTGCAGTCGCTGAGCTCTCAGCAGGGCTCACTTTGTAAATTCATGTCTGCTGGAAACACAGCAGGGCGGCCAAGCTTACAACCTGGCCTGAATCGCACACCGTCCATTTTGTCTTCGTGTCTGACAGCCAGCAAAGCAAATCAGGTGGTGCAGAAAGAAACACTAATGGCTGTATGATTATAGAAAATGAAGACAGAGAGAGAGGCAAAGGGAGCGATAGACCGGATGCTTTGTTTAATGTTCACACTCCCGCATTTGTCTTTTTCTCTCTAGCTTTTTGTGTTTAACTCTCTCTGTTCCTTCTCTCTGCTAATGACCACTCTAAAGAGGCAGGAAAGGGAGGGAGTCAGTGGAGAGCTGCGATTAAGCCTTGCATTATTCAAGAGTAGAGTGCTTCATCTGCAAACTGTGCGAGTATATGCGTGCACCCACATATCCACCGAGCATGCATGAAAGTGAAGTGTGATGCTGGAGATGAGAAGATGGGACATGAAAATTAAGGGATGTGAAGCAGTGTAACTGAGTGGAATGAAACCGGATTGCCCAATATTTTCTAATTCCCTGAGAGAGGTAAGTGGCTCTGTACTCACTGGAGAGGAAATGCTGGGAGGAGGGCCCGAAGTCTCGATGGGCCTCTTGAAGCAGCTTCAGTCTGTCCTCAACTGCCACCTGCACGATGACCAGACAGACAGGTGAGAAGACAGTCAGCTGTGGAATTGAAAATGTACTCGCACTGACTGAATTTTACAGTGGCTGGAGCTGGCGTCATGGTCGGGATGAATTCAATTTGCATATCAGGTCACTGACGTTCTCATGGTAAATACTGTCATGTTGTCCACCTGTAGCATAGGTGTGTCGTCAACTCAAGTTAGGTAGTGGTCAGTGGTTATTAAAACAAAACAAAACAAAACAAAAACAAAAACAAAAAAAGGAAAAAAAGGTGATGATACATGATGATGCTATGATGTCCACACCGAAATGCAAGTGCAAGTCTGACGTTGAGAATGCAGGGGATAAATTGTATTGTTTCTTTCAGCTTCCATTAATGGTGATAAGAAGAGAAGCCATATCGGGCAGAGCGGTAAATGCAGCTGTATCCAGGCTCCCGGAAACCAAACTTTGTTCATCTTCTACTGTTGAGGTAACTGAAGAGCTGCAGAACTGACAGAGCGAGAGATGAAGGAGTGAAAAAATGACGGCAATGACACACAGATCATAAACCTGAATGATGTTGGACTCATGTGGCGTCTCATGTTGCATGTGAGCACAGCGTTCAAGCAATATAATCAAAACTAGGACAAGGTTCAAAACCATTTCTTTTTCCCTTTATACTCCGTATTACCTTTTCTATGACAGGAATTTCAAAAACAAATGGTTAGACTTGCTTAATAATAATGCGAGTTCAACTGCAGTTCAACACACACACACACACACACACACACACACACACACACACACACACACACACACACACACACACACACACACACACACACACACACACACACACACACACACACACACACACACACACACACACACACACACACACACGTTGATATTACTATAGTTATGAAGACACTCGCATAAGACATAATGCATTCCTTAGCCCCTAGAGCTGACCTAAACCAAATTCTAACCTGAACCTTAAATCCAAGTGTTATCCATCAAACAGTGCTTTGAAGTTGTGAGGACCGGCCAAAATGTCCTCACAACGGTTGGTTTCAAACCAAACTTTTGTCCACGCAACCATAGAAAGATGTCCACACACACACCTCAGGTATTATGGCAGCCAGATCACAGCTGCCCACACATGGAACCTGACTATAAGCATAGAAAAGGCAATAGCTCAGCCTCTTTCTGGCCATAACGGTTACTGTCCCAATGACAGGAAGATGGGAGCTGTCCGCATATGAAAACCAAATCACCAAACTGCACAGTAAGACCTAGTTTATTAGTGTCAGGTTCCTGCAGACTGAGATACATTTAAAAAAAAAAGTGTACAACAGAGGCCCAAACTGTGGAGTCCATTGAAACCCTGCCCTACTCTGAGTTAGGGTCATTCTCCAGGCAGAAGGACTATTGGTATGTGTATGTACATGGGATGTAGCACAAGGCTACAAATTAGCCCAGCTGCCCAGTTTCACTCTGCAGCAGTTACACACTTAGAAGGGGTGACTTTAGGTTTCTTTCTGAGATTTCAGTTTTTCTAAGCACACTTTCCTGCTTTTTTCTGCCCACACACCTTTTTTCTGCCCACACTCCCTGCTCATTTCTCTACAGCTATGCCGCTATGTAGCTGCATGCAAGGAACCTTCAAATGAATTCCATAAAAACCCAAGTTTCCATGTCAGTGTCTTTGAAATCACAGTCTATCTGTGGCTGCTTGATGCCATCCCAGCTGGGCAGCGTGACCTGTATTCATTTTTCCCCTACAACTGGACACCAGAGGCATCACCAGCCAGCCTCGTCAAGGTTCTCGAAGGGTCAAAGCGTCAGTGCTGAAGAAGAAAAATGCTTTGACATAATATTTCTCAGCACCTATCTCTGCCTATACCAGTCTACGTATCCTATAGACATGATCTGATTCACACATGATTTTGTCAGATTATTCTTGTCTCTGTTTCTAACCAGAAAGAGAGAAGAGAAATGGGTAAAAAAAAAAAAAAAGAGAGGAAATAGGGCAATTGATGACAGGAATGTGTCTGAAAGAATTCCTCACAACTTGCTGATTTAAATTTGCACGTTGCTATGTTCGTTTGCTGCTGCAAAACTTAACAAAGAGGATGTTATTCCCTAATTCACAACCAACATCCCCTCTAGTCTCTTTGCCTGTGATGACTTGTAAGAAGACCCTTCCATGACTTTCCCTCAAGGGCTGAGACATGCTCCAGTCTGAGAATCACTCAGCGAGTCCCACAGCGGATCAGACCAAGACATTCAAGCACATTGAGAGCCAAGAATGTGACTGGTGCGCTGTGAGAATAGTGTCCATTGATGTGTAGTGACAAAGTGTCGCATCGAGCACAGAGCCGTGTTGAAATAAAACAGGTACACAGGCAGAGGGACAACTCTCAGTCCCCTTTGTGTTTGGCTGACACAAAGTAAAATCAGCACGTACGCGGCGAGAGAAACAGAGAGACAGAGACAAACACACAGAAGAGATTAAAACTCACAGACAGGCAGAGGGAGAATTACAGAAAAGGAAGAAAGAGGATCAACATATACTGAAGACAAGTGTAGACAAAATACTGAAGGAGGAAAAGAGGCGCAGAAAAAAAAGTGTGTGGAAAAACAATGTCCGCTTCAACATCTGCAGATGATTCAGGAGGATTTAAACTACCTGCAGTAGTTTCCATCTCATGTTGAGCTGGTCCAGTTGTCTGGAGGCGGTGGAGGACAGCTGGATGTCCAGTGGCGTTAGCTCTGCAGAAAGCTCATTGACGAATCTTACATCCTGACGTAATGGGGCGATCTCCTCTCTGAAGGTCTGGACAGAAAGACTTCTTTTGTTACAGTGTGAAAGACTGATATTGTAATTGTATAACACATATAAAGATAGTCTCACTAATTTCTTAATCGTGACATTTGTGCTTTCACAAAGACCACCATGTCTCAAAGAATGTTGGTTATCCTCTTTATCCTTTTAATAGCTGTTTGTCTTTTCATGTTTACTGCGTTGACCTCATGACCTCTAACTGTAGTTGGGTCTTGTTGTGCTATAATTTGCATTTACAGTCTTTACTGTGACTGTCAATAAGAACTTAATTCCTATACTATACTTTGGTTTTATTCTAATTTTTAAATAGACATTTTTGTCCAAAGTAGGTCCCTACATAACATGCATTTTAAGAGATAAATTGGACAGACTGTCTATACCACAGGGAGACAATCTTTAAGATCTGATGTGGACAGCCAAATTAATGCTATGGTTGCTTTTCCTCGTGCAACCCGCGAACCATGATTTGATTATTTTTGGTCCCACTATTTCTCCTCTGTCCTCCATTTGACCTTTGTCGCTCTTTCATTCTTTGTTTACTGTTTATTAGGAAATGCTGTCTGTCAGTTTTCCGCTTGTTAACTAAATGTGTTCCCTGTCTCTAGGTCAGGTCTCCTCGTGAAAAGACCTTCTCACATTTGATGAGTAGCATTTTGCAAACAAACTAGACAAAAACTCTTTTTGTTTGAGGTGCAGGTGCGGTTTTGGTTTATGCTTTTATTTGATCAAATTGCAGTTAAATCAGTAATTTATGAGTTACACACCAACAAATCACAGTGAATGGCCGTATGTAAGATTTTGTAAGTAGAAGAAAATACAGGATTTGTTGAAGAAGCCTGAAGTAAACTGAGGTTCAGAGGAGTGGGTTATCTAACTCCTGACTTGATATCTTGATGACTATAGTACTTCAGCGATGGTGCACACAACACTGTTGTCTCTCTGACTCACCACGGTCTTGTCGATGTGGTCCTGCAGAGAGTCGATCAGCAGATCCCCCACAGGCTGCCACGTAGCTTTGGCGTCCTCTGCTCGAGTTAGCCGCAGGTCGAGCTGGTCCATGGAGCTCTGCAGCTCCTGGAGCCGTTCCAAGGCTTGCTCCACCTGATTGTGCCAGCCACCCATGTGTCCTTTCAGACGCTCCCACCGCTCCCTCACTTCGCCCGTCTGCTTGCGGATGGCCCGGGCCAGCCCTCGGGCCTTCTCCTCTGGGGTGAGGTCTGCAGGAAGAGAAGGAAGGAAGTAAGGAAGAGAGAGAACAGACAAGTTAAGAGAGAAGTAAGTTTATGTTGACAAAGACAGATTTTATGCCCTTTATTAATCTCTAATACATACTTACTTTCCATACGACTGCATGGTATCAGTGGGGATATTTTCTACAACCCTCCTCCAAAAATGTTAGAAATGCAACCCAGTCAAATCCTTCCACCCAGCTGACTCTTTTTATTTCCGAAACCTGAACATCTTCAATATTATGATATAAACGTTTTCCAAAAATACACCTTTATACACAAGTTGCAAATGAGAGAAGAGAGAGGAAAAATGTTCACATAATTCCATTCTTTTTATCCACTTACTTGATCAGAAAGTCATTTTCGTTTTCCCAAATTTTTCGGTCAGTTTTCATAATGGAGCTCAGTCATTTCATTAAAATTACATCTTCCGTAAAATCATAAAGAACACGATCAAAAGCTTTTTATTATTTTGGCAATTATCTCTTCCTTCAAAATCTATAACAATTCTGTAAATGTTGTTTTGTATCATTTAGGTTTAAGATACTGAATACGCCTTTCTTGGGCATCTTCCTTCTTCCTGCACATTGCTTTGCATTATTTCTATGTTTTATGTCTTATGTTCGATTTTAACTGGGGCATATAAGTAAAACTCAAGATGAGGAGGGAGAAAGAAAAGGGAAGAAGCTAAGAAGAAAATAAAAAAGGATCTCAATTACAGGCAGTCGAGGATCTGGGGAATGATGATGGCAGGACAGGGGAGAGGATGGGATAATCGTGACATATTGGAGGATGCAGAATGAGAGAAAGGGGTCGGTGGAGGAGAAAACTACAGTGTATACAGTGTGATGATGTTGAAGAATGTGGGATACAAACAAAACAATAAAGTCAGTTTAGTGGCATAGAAAAAACAAAATACTAAGAGAGTGTAGGAATGTAGGACAATTAAAATTGTTCAGACTCTACCAAAATGTCACTCTAAGAAATCCCATCTCCTCTGATTACACAACAAGCGCAGCCTCTGATTTTAGATCAGCTTTTTATCTATTTATACAATGAGATGACGCTTTGATATCCATATCAAAGATCACAGACAACAAGCCGATCTGCCTGCACTCTGAAGTCTCACCATACCCCTACACAGCCCCTTGGGTCGGTTTAATTATTTACACAGTGGGGTTTTAGGAAGGAAATGTGCTGACTTAACCACCGCATCCAACGGAGACAGAGAGGAAACGTTGAATGAGTCAGTGCATATTTGATTCTTGGGTGCTCTGTTATTTATGGGTATTACCACAAGCTCAACTTTTAGTGAATGGCATTTCAAGGACACTTAACCTCAAAACTGGGCCAAATAGGTCCTCGCATCTGGTTTGAAGTCAACCGGACAGGTTTGCCTTTCTGATCTGATACTACAAACCAGTTTAAGTACAGCCAAGGACCTTTTGATGCGTGTCATCGCCCTCTTTCTCTCCCCTCATTTCCTGTTAGCTCTCTGCAGTATCTCATCCAATAAAGGCAAAAAATACCTCCAAATACTCAAACAAAAAGAGCCTGTTAATACTATTATTACAATTTAGTCTTGCTGTATATTCTTGAAGATGTTTAATTTAATGACAAATACCCTTTACATGAAACAGGTAAGAGGTCAGGCGACTTAATCTCTCTTAAGTGACTCTATTTACTATAGAGAGTGTTATCTTTTACCCTCCACCATCTTATTTTAGTGTCCTAATTCTGAGTGTGAAATGTATGCTCTACATAGTGCCCTAAAATGTCTGTGGCATGTATACTGCTGCCTGCACACAATCCCACAATGGAATTATTTAAATTTTATAGATGCAAAAATTAGAAATGTGCAAGGCCAGTCAGTAATGACACAAAATGATGGCACTGCAACCAGAGGAGGGAGAGAGAGAGAGAAAGAAAGAGAGAGAAAGAGAGAGAGAGAGAGAAGGTCCAGCAGAGTGGAGCGGGTGGAAGTGGAGATGGGGTTGATATGGATGTTAATACTCAGGTAAATGCAGCCAAACTCTCACTTCAATTTCCTAACAAAACAAAGAAAAGTTTTGTAGCAGTCTCTGGTGATTTTTCATCATTGATATTTAAATTAAAATCCAAGTTTGATGGAGACAAAACACAATTCCTCATCCACCATGTTTTGCATTACAGTAATCACATATTGTGTTCATTAATAATTGCCTATTTGCTTCTAATAATCAGGTTTTATAAGACAATAGGTAATGAAAATTCATTTCTGAATTCAATACAACCTTACTTGTGGCTCTTGTAAATCCCATCTGCTCTGTGTTTCCCTGGAAAATTTATAGTTGCAACCAGGGTGACCTCAGTAAATCCAGCAGAACACATAATCATCTTCTTTTAAAATGTCTCCCTATTATTTGTAAGATCCTCCCATAAATGCGTATTCAATGAGGACTGAGACGTACAATGCAGACACTGGCATAAATGACACGCAAACTGTGACTCCAGCCTTCTGCAGCTGTTTGACACATGCAACACGTGTGTTTTGGGGCTGAATGCGTCGACATCTGCACCTGAAGAACTGGTGCAAAAGCCCTGGTAAATCTGGTAACAAGGTGATTTCAGACACAGTGCAAGTGTACGGGACTCACCGTTAGGACTCCCCAACAGTCGACAAAAATGATGAGGCTCAATGGATAAAACGCAAAAACCACTTTCAAGACTAAATACAGTGATAAGTTCAGCTCCCTTTGACCTGATACTGGAAGATTGACTGTACTACTGCAAGATCAGACCACCTGAGGCTTAAAAGGAGCTCTGATTTTAGTAGAAATTGCCGTGATAAGGAAGCAGAAAGAGCACGAGTGGTTAATATAGACTGTAAGTGGTACTGCAGTAACAGTTTTTTGTGACATTTCTTATTTCAAAAAACATTTCCAGACATCAGCGACTGAGAGGTATTAAGTTAGATCACAGTGTGATGAAAGCTGAGATGATGTTCTTCTATCTCTTTTCCAAACATTTGTATAAATATGTAGATGGTTTTTAAGAAGAGTGCAAACGTACCAGCCTTTGGCTGCAGGTCCTTGCGTGGCTCTCCAGGACCCTCGATCGGCTGGTCAGCAAGAAACATCCTAGCCTGGTCCAAAGTACTGATCACCAAGTGCTCACGTTCCTTTAGTTCTGACCGTAGTGCCTGCAGGAGAAACACAGAGCAGCAGGTTGAAATCGCAAAATTGCTCTCTTGGAAGGCAGTCATTAGAATTAAATTTAACTCTCTGATGATCCCAATAGATCCATGTGGAAACAGGAAAGATCTGCCAGTGACTTAAAAAGAGAACAAGCTATCTCAATGAGAGAGAGAGTGCATTTTTAAGCAGAGATTATATTTAACAGAGAATTTGAAAAAGGGGTAATTAATGCATTTCCTCTGCAGGTATGTGCATGTTTGACTCTTGTCTCCTGATCTTGTCTGCACCAGTGAACTCCAAATGAACTTGGGAGTGTTTTAAACAGTGTGTTGTATTCAGATTGCTGCCCCCCCCACAGAAATATCTACTAATCAACCAGTTCTGCTTAAATCACCTTAGACATTCATAATATTAGTAAAGGAACTTGTGATTAACTCACGCTCACGCATGTAAATGCAAACATTCGACCAAAGAACAATCGCAGATGTTTACGTTCAGTTTATGGAGGAGATAAACGACACTCTCAACGGTTAATTAGGTGATTGCTGCAAAACAAAACACTTTCCCTGCCCAGTCTTCCCTTATAAAGAGAAAAAGCAAGAGGTGAGAGAGAGAGAGCGCAAGACAGCAGCTATGTTAGGAGTGTTAGTGGGAGTGGTAGCTCTGAGAACAGAGCGGAAAGTGAAGGCAAGAGTACGGGGTCAAACCGGGCATTTCCTTAGGGCTGGTGTGGAATTAGCTGAGCGATCCGCAGAATAAAGTGAGTTGCTGGGTGCTATAACCCTGCAGGAATTATCATTACAGAGCCGGCTAGCAATACGACATATCTTGCTCATCCTCTTAGAGAGCAGCTCACACTGCGATAGTCAAAATTACCCCCACACACACACACACACACACACACACACACACACTCTGGGCCCTACAGTACAGAAAAACAGATACCAAAAGTTCACACAGCAATTTGACAGACACTTTTTTTCTTTTTTTTTTTATCCTCGTGTCAACTAGTCGGCCTTGCCACAGCTCACAAGCAGGCGATAAAACTAGATAGAGGGAGTCAGCATGGCATGTCACAGTATAATTATTCTTGTTTGATATAGGCGTGACCCCGGGGGACTTCATTGCCTATTGGAGTGTGTGATTGCTTTGTGTGGAGACAAATGTAGTTTAAGGCAGTGTGAGGCAAGTTGATTAGATGGGATGACTCACTTTGATAAAGTCTCACATTTATCAGACTTATCAAACAGACGAGTGAAGCAAAAATGAGATGCCAAAAATTCAGTTTTATTAGTCATGCACAAAACACTGACTGACTGAGCAGCAGATGACAACATGCTGGGTTCAGTGGGATCATATATACAGCATGATTTTGAAGAGATAAGAATAGAAGGGAAAGAGTGGCAGAGTAGGAGGATGGGAAGTTACAGTCAGCTCGGAGGCATCGAGATGTACACACCACTTTTTGTTCTAGTTTCAAAATAAAAAAGCTCATTTCTGGGAGAAGGTTTGTGTGAAAGTTAAGTTTAGACCACTGCAGTGACAATTTCACACAGCCTCCTGTGGACAAATGTACCCTCCCACCGAATTGGAGCATCCAGCCGAACACAAATTAAAGCCGCTAAAAAATGGTTTACATAAAAAAAAAACATAATAGGCAGGTAGCTCAGAGAGGGGACCATCAGAGACAGAAACTGAATGAGCGGTGATTGAGGAAGAGAGGAAGAGGTGTGTGGGAAGCAGAGATAAGAAAAGGAGGGTGGGAAACTGAGCTGTTTGGACAAGTACCAGTCAAAACCAACATCTCAGTTTTTCATGTTTTTTGTTTCGCTCTCAAAGATTTGTTGATGGCTTAAATTAGGCTTTAGAAGGGACTGAATTGAGGGTAAAAAGGCTGTTTATTCACAAATATCCTTTGCATATTGCAAGAGTTTAGCAAGTACAATATGCTGATATCGGTTTCGTAACATCACAATGCGAATTCCTTCCTGCAAATCACAGATCGGCAGCTCAATGTGAGAACAAACAACATCCTGGTGGAAACATCCCTGGATGGATAAATCAGAGACGCCTGATTACAACCAAATGTAAAGGGAACTAATATTTACAACCTCAAACTAGCAAGCTGTCTACTCTACAATATGCTTTGCCTATATTAATAGATTATTGTTTTAGCTGTATGAAAATCAAGAATGACAACAGAGCAAACTCCATTTACTGGAGAGAATGTTTGGCATTTTTGATTTTCAATTGCCTTAAAGGATTAAGTGATTATGAACATTTTGGTCGATTCAGTTCCAATTAATCGGTTCAGCAGTAAGATTATCATTTAACAGCTTCTTTACGTGTGATAATATAATCTTATCATGGCATTTTGGAACATAGTTCATCGCACAGTTTGATAATTTTGTATGTGTTTTGCATACATTTTACAATATCGAAGTATTTGTTGATTTTGGAAAACATCTTTATCAAATAACGTTGAAGCTCAACATTTACATCCTTAAAGTGCTCAGAAGAAATTTTCCATGACAACAGGGCAAACTCCATCTGCTGATGAAGATTAAATGACATTATTGAAAGCACAGGAACAGCCACTAAGTGGACCTTGCGATCAGATTATTTAGTCAACTGCCTGATTCCAAGGTCAAGAATGAACTCTGAAGCTCAATCTTAGTATCATGATAATAATATTACTCAGTAGGTTTGCTTACCGAGTAATATTATTCGCCTAGTGGTCTTAATTGCATTACTTGTTTATTACAATAAATGTTGAAATTATAACAGTAGTGTTTCCCCAAATGGTGTTCTTCAATGTTAACTGGCTCCAAAAAGACACAGACAAAGCTGCAGAGAGTTGTTACAATGGCAACACAAGTAATGCCAAGTTATTCCCTGTGTTACAACCAGCCTCTCTGCATGTCACCCAGCCACTGCGTATCCTTGCAGTTCAGACAGATGACAACACCAAAGACCTTTCCCTAACACTCAAACAAGTCTTTTTAGCGAAACTTCAACACGATCACATTATCAGTGTGCCACAAAGGGACACACGTTTCAGTGGGAGCATGAGAGGTAAATATCAAACACATGTACAGCTTTCAGGTTAAGAATAGAGCTTTTTTTTTTTAAAACAAGTGAATCCCAGCTGGCCTATGAGCGATAAGGCATGGCTGTCTATGTCAAAGATAAAAAGGGGCAGGTCTTCACTTTGCTCTCCTTCTTTTTAATGGTTTTCCGCATTTGCAGATCAGAATATGATCTGGTCTTGTGTGATTTGTGAAGAACAGGGGAATAAAGGACTCTTGTCAGTACCCTAATTCTTATTGCATCTATCTTGTAGTTACGAATGACTGTGACCTTGGCTGTGGGTGCATGCATTTCGGTATCTGAATGACCGTGTCTGTATTCGAGTGTTTGTGTCCAGGTCTGTGTTTGTGTGTGGTGTGCGGCCACATTGGCACAGCAAACTCTTATCACTGTGTGCACTGTGCTGTGGCGCCGATAAGATAACATCACAACACAGCTACTTTCAGAGGTCTGCCAAACATCCCTCTTCCCGCTTTCAAACCCCCGCTATCTCGGCCTCTTTGCAATATTACCTCAACCCTCATCTTCTTCCAGGGAAAAAAAAAAGGGCTCCCAAAAGGTCCACTACAACACACCAGCTCTCAACATCAGAAAAGCATCTGACAGGAGCTCAAGGAGCCTTCAACAAAGGGGGTCACTCACATCCAAACAACGTACACATTGTCAAGAAACTGATGACTTAATTCTTCTCTAGCAAATAAAAATAAATAATAGAAACAAGTATTTTTTAGGTATTTTTTTTAGGTATTGAACTACCGTAGTCGGAACCAAATTAACCAAATTAGATCTTTGTATCTACATACAGTTACATACTTAATGAAGGAGCCTCAGAGTGAATAACCTAAGAATTTAATTACTCGCTTGCCCCTAAAATCCACTGTTATCAGAACAGCTCAAAGCTAGTGATAGGTGATGGTTGCTTGAAATGAAACTCTTTGACATGCTCTACTAATATGCTGCTTCCAGCCGTGGCCATTTTTGAATAAGTAAAATGCCACCAGGCTGTTTAATGACAACAGATGTGTCAGAAAACTACCTGCAACCGCTTTGCAGCTAATAAATGGGAAGGTACAGTTAAATAATAATGTATAGATAAGTTTCTTCGGGGACAGTTCCTGACACAACAGAATTATTTTATGATTTTCTTTAAAATGTGGATTGGATATGTTTTAGAGAACATTTAAGTGGCATTTTCTGATGCTTCTGGCGATAATGAATATTTTGGAGTAGTCCTTCATTCCCAATTCCACTGGAATTTTCAGCATGAAATCACAGCAGCTTTTCTCCTCTTTATTATTACTAATCAGTACTACTACCGACCACACAGTGATGTCGTTTGTGTCTTTGTTGATGTTGTTGTTGATAGTGACAACACACTGACATGTTATCACTTTTAAAATTGATAAGGTGAACTTTATCAACTGTTGTTTGTTTACCAGCAGACATGGGGCAACATCAGCGTTCATTTGGAATCATAGTTTTGACTATCTGACGGATGTAAGTCCAATTTCTCTGCCTTTTGCTTATTTTTTTGGTTTGCACGAACTCCTGAGGGAAATATCTGTATCTTCATCCGCTAAGAGCTCCGCCAGTTAGTAACCATTTGGGGCTGGTTAGGTGGTGTACAGTTTTGTTTTTAGAACGATTTTGTTGAAACAACTGCTGGCCGCAAATGAAATGACGCTAATGAGAACAGTGAGAGTGAACCAAAACAGGGAAGTTGCGGGCCATAAAACAATCAAAACAATGACCTTAAAGACATTGTAGAGCTCTGTGAAACTCAGGGGAACTGTGGTGGAATTGAGGTGGGTTCATCACAACCAGCGACCCCTTTCACATTTAACATAGTCATTTGAGCCATTGTTATGAAATATCAATTATAGCAGCTTTGATGTTTTATATTGCTCAGGTGTACTGTAGACATATTTCCCCAATGGTGTACAATAAAGTTGAATAATTTGCAAGGCATGTGCTTGAATCAACTAAGACAGAACTATATTTAGGGACAGGGCCACAGACTGGACACAAGTCTACAGTCTAAAAAACTGCTCCCTACAAGTTTAGGGGACGCAGACAAAAACACTTAAAAGTTACTCAAAACGAGGCAATTGGGAGTTTAAAAAAAAAAAAAAAGAGAGTCCTTCATTTCCTAAGAGATAAGTTAAAGGCCAACGCAGCACTTTAATCCATTTCATTCTGCTTTACGACCTGTCCATTCAAGTGCAAATGGTGCTAATCAATCATGCAGGCACAATGATTAAGATGGGTTCTGTAACAGATTATTAGACCCTCCTCGCTTTAGATAGGTTAATTGTACACTACTTCAGCATATTCAGAATTTTCAGAAAACAAAGTTAAGCAAATTTGTATTAAAGGGAATCACACTTCACCAGTTTGTCTTGATATTTATTCCCTTTGTAACATTTGGAAGAGCATTTGAAAAGACCAGACTGTCCTAAAAATGTCCACAAGCATTTGGTCTATTGTTCCTACTCCTCAATCTAAAAGCTGTAATTTAATAGAGTAGGTTAAACGAATTTAATCAGAGGGATGCTGACGAAGGCCTTTTATTGGATAATTGAATGTGCGATTAATAAATGCTATTATGACCATTTTAGCAGAGAAAAAACAGACACAGATCAATACACAGAGGAGGGAGCATGAAGTCGCTCAAGTAGGATAGGACAATACCCCTCCCTCCCGCTCACACTTTAAATTCTTTCAGTGTATTGCAATGTAAACAGCTTCTTCCAGACAGAAACCAATGCAACAGTTTTAGAAGGAACTAAATATACTAAAACACACAGGTGAACGTGCACCATATTGTCCTTTTTCTATCTCCACTGACCTCCTTCCTTCCTCTTTTCTCCTGATGTAACTGTACCTCTGTTTGCTGCTTCCTGTCCATCACTTTCTTCCCTGACTGTTCGGACCACTGCTCTCTCATATTTTTCTTTCCTCTGATTCTTTAATAAGGGCAATATCCGTTGCTCTCTGTTGGGCTAAGTGGCTTAGGCTCCCTCTTTTATCTCTCCGAGTGTCCCAGAAAAAAAGAGGAGAAAAAAGACATCCCCTCTAAGCCCTCCCTACCTCATAGATTCCAATTTCCATGTAGCTATACACATTTCCTTCATCTATCTGACAGAGCAGCTGGTGTATGTGTGTGTGTGTATATCAGTGAGTGACTCAAATGTGTTTCTATGTATGTGTGAGCACAGAGGACTTGAGTGTGTGTGTGTGTGTCTGTTGGTGTAAGCAAGTAATAGAGCATGACGTGTTCAAAGCCCGAGCTCTTTTGTGCTGCTCAGCCCCCTCATAACTCTCAGGGTCGGAGAGACCTCCAGGCCAATCTATTAAGAATAACGAGGAGAAGGAAGTGAAGGGGAAAATATAACATAGTCCAAATGAAAATTGAGCCTTCCTCACTTTCTGTTCCCCTGTTCCATTATTTCTAATTTCAGCATTCTCAAAGCCAAAGACCTGGAGATGAACAAGGGAATGGAGAGAGGACAGAGTGAGAAGGAATGAGAAAGGAGGAGTGTAGAGAAAGTCAGGATGCCAACACCGGGCTGGACACCACAGAGAAGAATGACAGAAAATGAGACAGAGGAGCTGAAAAAGGTTAAAGAGAAAAGGAAGGTGAAAGTGGAGATGCAGGAAGATTTTATTCTCCTGCGGTTATTGTGTGCTCTCAGCCTCATTCCTTATCTGATGGAGCTTGTCGGATCTGTTGGGTTGAGGCCTGTCTCTGTTCTCCATCAGATGTTGGTTACAAGACAACATCATCTCAGACCTCAATGGACATATTTTGACTAGCCTGGATAGCCACAAATTGTCTCATCCTGCAAGGCATCGGTTGAACTACAACTTAGACATTAAGTTCTCGATTCTAGATCTTAAATGGCAAACAATATGGCAGATTACCGCTTTCTTTTTACACACAGTACATCTTTCAGGCCTGATTGTAGTTTTTGCTCCCTGGTGTACAACATATTCACATGGTCCGGTGTTGACCTGGTTGCAATATTCTTTTTTTGAAATATGTTTTTTCCATGATCTTTGGGAAAACTCTTCTTTTTTGCAAATTGCTCTGCTTTTGTATGATTATTCTTCATTAAGCCATTAAAACACTATACTTAGCAGGCATTAGAGTGGCCAAGAAATTGATCATGTGCCACTGCTAAGAGCTAAAATCTGGCTTTACAGCAGATCAGTCATTCTCGATATTTTGTCTTTGAAATAAGTGGCTTCAGAAATGCACTAAGAAATGAACTAAGGGTTAGTTCCCTTTTTTCCTGTTTTTCCTATATTCCTTTTTCTCTTTCCATGTAACAGTATTGAGTTGTGTTTAATATACCGGCCTTATGAATGAGGACATAACTAATTTCAGCTTTTTTGGAAACTGATTGTGTCTCTGTGTGGGTGATTGCTTGATTAGTCTTGATTGTCTCTACCAAAATGTGATGAGAAAATGTAGTGTGATATATAAGTAAATAATTAAATTACAAAATGTAGTAATGCTCATGCTTAGAATTGTTTGTCACACTGTAATAAAACCTTATACATACTTAAAGTAGATGCACATGCACAGGGTGCAGACAGATGCAAATGCACTTTTGTTATATACAGGTCTAGCAAGCGTCACACAATACACTCTTACATGTATGAAATGGTTGATTTGTGTGTCTGTTGTGTGTGCGCGTGTGTCCCAGAGGGTGTGTGTGATCCTGCACCCATGCATGACTGCACATCTGTTTACTCTCCAAAAGCGTTTTGTGGAAAAAAATAATAGTGTGGTGAACGGGGTGCGGAGAAACGCATTACGATGTCAAGAGCAACATCAACAGCAGTGGCAGCCAGCGGACTGGGAGTAGCCACAGGGTGAGTCATCTATCTGAAAGCAATTACACATCAATGCTCTATCACAACAACCAGTGGTTAAAATTAATAATACACTGGGGAACGCAGATGACAAATAGCAGTAATGACAAAGGTGTGAATGGGTCGGCACAATTATGGTATTGATCGTTTGTTTGAATAAATTATACAGTGAGGTATAAGGGTGATAAACAACAACAATTTTAAGAATGACATAGGTGGAACAACAGTACTGATTGAGCAGTAGTGATTTTGATAACTGTCCTTAACTCTCCACTGATACAAGTTTTGTCTATGGCTGTTAGTGAGTGACTGTAACGACACTGCTGATTGTTAACCATGGAGACATGGTACACCCTGCTGTGATTATGCGTGACTGCTGCAATGTGTAGTTTAGTTGAATCTACTGTAAACCCACTACTGATGAGCCTGATGCTTGAGAATGTCACAATGATTACTGCGACTGCTTTGGAGTCACGGTGTCCTCCTGTGGTTTCAGTACTGACTGTTCAGCATATGTGTAGAAACTGAATGCAGTAACTGAATGTGCTGTATATGAACACTTGCAATAGCACTGTAAAATAACGTCCATCAGCTGCCTGGGTAATTAACTACGGTCAGGATCATTACAGAGTATAGATAGGGCATGTAAGATTTTTCTTCTGTTGTAAGGTACTTTGTCCCCTTAGCAAGATTCAGACAATGTAAGCCAGTGCTGTTGTGATTGGTCTAGTCTGGAAGTTTTTATCTATATACCATTTATATAGGCTTTTTTCACATTAGACATTTTGACAAGTAGGTGTAGGATGGCACAGGTATAAATAATAGAGTGAAAAATGGCTCAGTTTCATGGTCCTGGTATTGTGAATGCCAGCTCAGTGTCAAGGCTTACTGGGACCCTTAAATGGAATGGAGCCATTGTTAAAGTTATGAGCAAAACTAGTACTTTCCCACCTCATGAATCAAGAGGAGGACAATGGTTGTTTAACTTGACATGTGGCAGCGGTGGTGGTCATGTTATAAACATGATGCATGTTATGAAAATCCCCAGTCATCCAGTTGCCTTTGACTTAGAGGTCCTGCAAACCCACATAGGTCTTAATGTTTATTTTGGATAATGAGACATCCAGTCAGGTTGAAGATGGACTGAGCTGGAATTTTGTGAGCTCACCTAACTCCATAAGTCAATAGGAATGATAAACTTCTCCATGCTTATAGGAGCAGAAAACCAGGGAGGGAAGTGTGAGTCATGGAGATGTCAAGCACAGTCCATAGAAACTCAAAGAGCCTTTAAGAGGTCAAATGAGGCAAAATAAGGGACAACACCTTGTTAGGGCATTAAAGTAGAGCCTTTAATACTTTTATATTAGATGACATGGCACTTAATGTATCCAGCTGAGAGTATGGCTAACAAAAAACGTAGTTTAAACGTATACACAAGAAACCCATACTCCTGTTTTTTCAAGAGTGTCAAAATGTGACAAACTCGAAAACTCATCTTTTTGGAAACTGGATGAAAACAATGAGGTACAAGGTATGATAAATCTTTTACGGCGTGGCCGGAACATTGCCCGTGGCAATAGTACGTACCGTGCAGTGGTTCTGCTGTTGCAGCAAGGTGGGTACATCTCCTCCGATGGGCATCTGCTTGGCCAGCTCCTCATCCTTCATGCAGATCCACCTCCACAGCTCTTCCAGGAGGCCCAGCAGACGAGACCAGCGTTCAGCACTCGCCTCCAGATGGGCCCTGCCAACGTACACCATCCACTTAAATTATTATTATACTGTATGCATTTTTAACTCTCACTGTTGAAGCATAAACAGTCTTGTGTTGACAAATCAAGCGGTCTATTCAAGAGACGCATCTGTAGTTAAGCATTGCACCTTACTTTTCATCATTCCTCCATGCAGGTTTACATTAATATAAAGGTAGACTTAGCCCCTATTAAAGGCTGATGCTTTGTTTATACAAAAGTGAAGCCACATACTGTATATTCTTTTATTTTGATTATACTGATTATATAAAAGGCTTAAAACATATGAAAATCAACTAAAAAGCTTTAAATACTACAAAACCTCCATAAAAACCTCATCACTAACCACTCGAAGAGGTTGTTGCCCTCCTGGAGTAGTACTATTTGTAAAAGGGAACACAGCTGGCTGCTAATTGTGTGGGTGCTACCATACATGCAATACATGTCGCTAGGAACTTTTGTTTTTCTGCTCTCCTCTGGGCATAACGCATCCGAACACTGTGTACAGAGACCTTCTATTGCCACTTGCAGAGTTAGCCTTAATTACACATGTACTGCAATTAAGGCATAATGGGCTGTATACAATCAACACACTGTACCTCACCTCTCTCTCTCTCTCACAGACACAGGCACACGGACACATAGACACAGACACAGACACATACACACATACACACACTGATCTCTCACTGTCTATATTTCTCTTGCTTGTCTTCCTCTGGAACAAGTCCAGCCTATTATGTCTGCACTGCCTGACCTTGACTCACTCCCATTTATTCTTTTCCACTCACAGCTAACGACTTTTCAGCATATAATCTTTCCCCATACCTTTTTTTTTTTTTTATTTCCCCCGGTGTCTCTTCAGCCTCTCTAACCTTCCCACCTGCCCCTGTAGCTTTGTTGTGCTCCTATGCTGCTTCTCTCCACCCTCTCTCCTCCTCTTTGTCTTTGAACTTCTCCATCTGGCCCTTTCAACTTCACTTTCATCTTCACTTCCTTCATCCTCTACCTCGCCACCCATCACCAATCACATTTATTTATGCCAGGGTTGTGGCTGACGCGGCATTGGCTTTTGTCCTCAAAAGTTTATGTGCCAATGTGGTGGCTGTCAGGTCCTTTTTCATCCCCATGTGCCTTGGTGGACAAGTGAAAAAGGAGCTACTGTATCTGTACAGTACAACCAACATGGCTATTCCACAATGTGCTTCAATATACGTCATGTGTGGTTTTCACATGAATTGAGGACATTCAAGTCATGTTCCGTCATGAATAGGACTATCTTTTCTTTTTGACAAGTTGAGAGTACTCAATGGTCCACTCAACAGTAAGGGAGATATACTATGAATTAAATGCAGAGTACAGTGTATTGGTGTGTTTACAAAGAATAGAGGCCTTGGACTAAGCTTAGCCACTGAAATCTGTCCATTTGGAGACCTTGGAGATTGAGTGCTTGGGGTTTCAGATAAATTCAGTGTTTGAGTTCTTGAGCCTTCTTTTTTGTTGTTTTTTCTAATTTGATATGAGAGAATCACACTCTCTCTAAATAACTTCTGCAACATGCAAATCACTGGTTGATTAAAATAATAAACTGAAGCAGAGACCTACTTGAGCCACTGCCATGATTGAGACATTCTGCCAAGATGTTTTTTTCTTTCCAGAGTTGAGAGCGGCAAAAGAGCAGAAAGCTGAGATCTGAGCTGCATTATCCAAAACACTGGAAAAGGGAAAAAAAACATTCCTATTTCTAAGTTTTAATAGGGTTTTACTGACCGGATGTTGGCTGATTTGGCCTTCAGGTCGCTCCAGCGTTGGTTCATGTCATCCAGTCTGTGTTGGAGGAACACAGCTTCCTCTGAGCTGCCCAGAGCCTTGACCATCTTCGACTTATTCCCGTCCACACTCTTGTAGATGTCATTGTGGGCATCGATCTCAGCCTGGATGTCCTGCAAACACGCAGACAAAGAACAACTCTCAAAGCTGACCGTTTCTTCAGGGAAAGTTTCCGTGCAAATGTACAGTCAAGGAAACCAAAAGTAAGTTCATATCACACCCAAAATTGGACGTCACAGCCTTCTTCACCATCAGAGCTGATTATTCATGAAGCAGAAATAACATTTGATTTCGTCGCAAACACTAGTCTTGAGGGAGTTCACGGTATATTGCTCACAAAATTTCCAGAGGGCAGAGAAGTTTGTATTTCATGAAATATCCTCCAGTTACTTTTTGACTCTTTGACAAAAAAAAAAGATTTTAACTTCCATCCTTTCATCGAGTCCGAATGCCCAACCCAACCAGGAGCCAGTCCCAAAGCAATGTGTGCCCCCATACTAATGCCGCTTTAGGTTATACCAGGGCTACACCAAAGTAAGCTTTGCTAATTTTATGCTGGGATACAGTATGCAATACTAATGTAATGCAATGTTGTTCCAAAATACTGTGCGTTTATGTGTGTGTGGCTACAACAGGCCATCACATTCAATAATGTGATGAAGCACGATTTTTCCATGTGTACGTGTGTATGTGTGTGTCCTTAACAAGGCAGCTCTATTACACAACCACATCTCAAAGGGTATGTGTGAGTGTTTGTGTGTGAGGGATGAACCACAGGGGGGGCTGATGCAAGCAGACGATCCTGTCAAATGTTTTATTTTTAGCCGTGTGTAACTGCTCCATTTTCCTCTCTCTCCCTCTCTCTACTGGGACTCCCCTTGGTTCAACTCATTTCAACTGCAGATAAAGAAAAGACTCCAATACTATATGGACGAGTGTAACACTGCCTGCAGCACAGAGACAGATTTGCAAATGGGACACGATTAGTCCAGATAAGGAAAGTGTAATGAGACCCATACCCTACAACAGCACAGTAATAAAAAAAAAATTCTGGACATTGTGTGTGAAATGAGCCATCTTCAGTGCCTGAAGTTGTTACTTGTGTATCTTTCTCATTGCGGCATTACAGATTGGAAATGATGCTATTAACTGAGTTCCATTTTACAATCGCTGTAGAACGGCTTTATCTAGGAAAATGCTAATGTTGCTGCACTGTTTTATGGTAGTCTCTGCATTATTAAAATAAATTAACAATTATAAAAAGAAGTTATTAACAGTAAGCAGAAGATGGTTCATAATGTTCATATTCTGGATATTGAATACAGATTGTTCCTGAAAAAACATAATCTATTGCAGGTGCACTGCGTACAGCAATGGAAACTTGCTGTAATGGCGTTAATGTGGTACTGCACTAATTATTAAACACCAGCCAAAATCACACACGTCAAAAATAGTGACACACATAACTAGACAATATGCACTAGAGGGGGAATAGTATTGAGGAAACCCGCATCATCACACATATACTCCCATACCCACATGCACACAATCAAGATATTGAAGATGCAGGAAAACACAGGGGAGAGACGCAGAAAATGGATGTTAGATGCACATGACAACACATACCATGTGTAGATTAAGTGGAACGGGTGACAACAGCTCAGCTACTCTGGAAACCGTGTTTTTGGAAAAAGTGGACAAAATAAAGTCCAGCTGTAGTAGAACCAGACTACACACAAAACAACCATCAATTACCACAGTCATCTGTGGCACTGTGCTGCAATTTACTGAATGCCATAGGCATTTCACAAAGGCTGAAGCAAATCCCTCCACTGTGATCTGCACGGATAATCGTCTGCTGGCTTTTTGACACAAGTCAAATGCCTCTGAAAGGTCATAGAGAAGAGAGAGTAAGAGAGAAAGAGATGGACAGACAGGATGACAGAAAAAGAAAGGCAGAAGGACAGACAAAGAGGGAAAGACAGAAAGTCATTCTGCCACTGAGCCATCTGGCTGTTTTTCAAGTCATTATCCAAATGCACAGACTGTGCGGGCATATAGAGGTGCATATGCTGTATTCATTTACAAAAGCTTTCTTTTAATCTCATTTCACCCAGTGAAAGACTACTTTGAGCCAGCGGTTTATGTATGTCAACCTGTATCCTGAGGTGCTTAAGTATGATGACTGATCACTTTCTCTCTCTTGCTCTCTCTCACCAATGCAGAAGTGTGTACACACACACACACACACACACACACACACACACAACACACACACACACACACACACACACACACACAGAAAGAAAAAAAACAATAAAAAAAATATAGCATTTGTTTTCCACAGGTCACCATGTCAGCTACACAAAGCCACTACTCTATGTTTTGTTTTATCCATGGGTTGTTGATAGAAATTAATTAGAAATGGGGTTTTCAGTTCTGGCAGAGAATCTCAAATTGGGCTGTTTAACTCCCATCTACAGATACATTCACAGAAAGAAGCAAGTAATCACTTAAATTTAGGCTAATTGTGAAGATACTAAAGACAGTGAAAACATGTCTGCAATTATGGAAGCAAGTGACAAATATTTGTAGGCACACTAGATATACAAACACACAAAAAAAGAACACATACATATAAAACACAGTAAACTACTCACTCAACTGAACCACTACTTCTCTGACCTGCTACTACACAAACAAACACACAGATGTGTGTGTGGGTAGAAAGGCGGCAGAAAGGTTAATGGGTTCTGCGTCCCATGCACATTGTAATGAGTGATGGAGTTTTGTTGGCCCTGGGCTCATTGGTGTGCAGGTAGGATGGGACAGAATCTCCCTGGAAACTAAAAAAAAAAAAAGTTATGCTGTGGCTTAAGCAAAATACACACAAAAACGCTGTCTTGTTTGTGATAATTTTGCCCAAAATAGGTATTTTTTATTGACAAACAACATTGACCCTTACTTGTCCTTAGCCCTTAAAAAAACACAATAACAGTAAAAGTCTGCTTTGACAAATTAGGCCCAACTCAAGAATCATTCTATACTAATTTTTTTCTCTGCATGGTAGCGCTCCTTAATAACTAGCAAAGCACGCCAGAACCTATTATTCCATTTTAATGAGTCTGATAATGAGTGCTCAGACCTCATAAAACTGACTACATTAGGTCCACAACTACAAACACAAGGGGAGATGGGAGGTGAATAGTGGCTGTGTTTGTATTAGTTTTATGCAGCATTTATGTTTGTTTAAAAAAATGCATTCAAAAGGCACTGAAAGACCAAAGCCAAGCCGTCCTAAAAAAATGCCTCCAAAATCTGTAGATATATACCTGTTCAAACTTTCTGAGGAACTCCTGCAAGCTGAAGTTCAAGCCAATCATCTTGGAGTGTGTGCTCTGACTCCTCCCACTCCCTCCAGTGCCTACATCTTCTCTACTGTCAAACAGGTGAGAGGGTAGCACGGAATGGGGATGGATAGGTAAGTCCTCCAGTGGTTATGGTCAAAACCTTCAAGGTCAGGGCTCAGGTCAACAGTAAATCCAAAGTTTGAGCAATCTTGAGTCCAGCAATAGAGCAACCCAGCTCTTGAAAACAATTCAAACACAGGAGGGTCAAATCCAAGTCGCAGATCCAAAACAGGAGATTTACACACTTCACACACCCCTTGGCAGCACATATGCATGCATGCCAGTGTGTGTGCTCGCCCACCACATGTTCGTAGCATCCTCTTCAGACAGGCAGCCAGGCTGAGTGTGGAGGGGTAACAGCTACCCGGCAGTCATGCTTCAGAGCTGGGACTGGGATTAACGGGACAATTGGTGCCAGTGGAGGTTTGACAAAGCAGCGGCTGGAGGGTGACAGTGGAGATCCTCAGGCCAGGAGTGGGGTACTGAAACTGGGAGAGAAATCCAACAAATCTTGGGTGGAGGTCTGCAAAGTGGAGATAACAGTTTGTGTCTTGAGGGACGGGTAGACTGCTGCAAACTGCCGAGTGGCCGAAGACAGGTCTGGCTCTCTCTTTCAACTTTGCTAGGCTTTCCTCCACTTCCCCTCTGGGTATGAAGGAAGCTGTTTACACGCTGTCCGGTGGCCCAACCCAGGGCAGGGTTGGGGCATCTATTCTCAATTACTCTGATAAAAAGCACTTTATCCCTGCCAGTCACACAACCCTACACACTTCAAGAGGAGAGACGGCTGCACAAAGAGGCACATGGTTTGCCCTCTCATTCCTCTGAGTAAAAGTAACACAGGCTAAAGGAGACAGAGTCACCTCAGTGTCTGCCTTCCTATACGACCCTCGGGTCTCCAGCCCCAGTCTGGTCTAGCTCGATCACACCCTCCTAATCACTGCCATGACTGGGCCACTTAGTCAAAGAATGCCTTCTTCTTTTTCTGGAGCCACGTGTTGGCAGGGAGCTGCCTCAAGGCTCGGCGTTTCGATCCCAGGCAGCGAATCTGACTTGCTGGCCTCTTTGAGTCGGCGCTCTGCTGAATATCTCTATTCCTCTTAAGAAGGGGGATAGGTTGATCTGTTCGTCATCCCATCCTTTCTCCCTTCCTGGGACGAGGAAACTTCTTAAAAAGTTATGTTTCTTCTTTAGTTTTTTGTTCCCCAGGGGTCACACAAACATCCATGCTTGTGGATGCTCCCTCTCTCTTCTTCCTCTGTTACTCTCGTTCTCTCTGGCCACTAGCCCCCTCTCTTTCACACAGCTGTTTATTATTATAATCAGTATCCTCCCTTTCCCCTCCTCTCTCTCTCTCTCTCTCTCTCTCTCTCCCCTAAACTAACTCAATACACCACACACCCACTTCCTGAGGCCTGTACAGGCAGAGAGCATGGTAGAAAGGGGAAAGTTTCAGAGAAAAGTAAGATTTAGATGGAATTTAAATAGGGATCAGTATTCAGTATGAACAAAACTAAGAGTGGCTGCAAGATGGAAGTGATGAAAGAAAGAAAGTGGGTACAGTGCAAGTGCAACATGACAAAAAGAAGAATATAAAGGAAAAGGATGTTTGGTAGGGTTAAAAGAAGGAGAGTGAGGGCAGAGGGCCAGGCGTGCAGAGTCTCACTGGTGGAACTTTCTACCTGTCTAACTGAGGAGTGATGAAAACGTGGCTGTTTTGTTAAAAGAACGGAAAAAGGAAAGTGATGGAAGTTTGGGATAATGGGGTGGCTGGGTGTCGGGACAGGGGAGATATAATCTACTGCAAAGAGAGCCTTATTCCTGCATTTTAATCAACAAAAAAACCCACGTTTCTTTGAAAGCTGTTATTCAAGTTTCAACTCCTGGAACTACAGCCCTACTGAAGCCCATTAAAGTTCAGATCCCACAGTTTTAATACAATCTTCCTGCAGAGGACAGCATTAAGCAAGTCCCGAAATTCATGCTAAAAACAAAGGCCAAATGCTTTGAAGTCTATAAATGGTGGGTTATTACATGTTTGGAGAGGCTTGGGTACCGTCTGTGGTCTATAGGGCTATGTTAAAGAGGTGCGAACATTAAAATGCATTACATATATTAAACTTGTATCTGGAATGTGTGAGTGTGTGTTGGCATTTTGAACAGCAGGGTAGACGTGGTGTGCATCAAAGACATGCAGACAGATGGCTGTCAGGTGAGAAAAAAAATACAATACAATAATACATATTCATAAGACAAAGACTTTGAAGTGCGCTTAGCTAATTAAAAATATTTACATACCCAAGACCCTTAAACAGCATCTCTGATGTATGCTGACAAATATATACTGTGTGAGGTCTTTCCAGTAAAGGATGTAAAAATTAACTGGTTGGAATTGGTATATTTGATAGCATAACTAATTCAACAATGAGTGGAAACCGATATTAAAGGAAATAAAGGAAAAATTAAAGGGTTTTGATACTTTAACTTAAAACTTCTAAATCCAAGACTGTAATTCACAAAAACAGACACTTATGGTTATATTTTCGCCAGTGTCTGTTTGTTGGTTTATTTGTTGGCAGGATTACGCAAAAAGTACTGAACCAATTTGCACTGAACTTGGTGAGGGGATGGGGAATGGGCCAGGGAAGTACCCATTAAATTTTGGGGCAGATTCAGATCATTTACTATTAATTTGAATATTTTTGTCAGAAGTCTGGTTTATGTTCTTTGACATTGGCTTTGGTGGTGGTATGTGCTGAACTGAGTGCCATTCTAGTTAAGGATGCAAACACACAC